>NC_050180.1:18357176-18522176 GCF_008315115.2 Sander lucioperca
GACAAAGGGGTAGGGGTAAGACAGAGAAATGGGATTCAGCCTTAACCCATAGTTGCTCCAGAGGCATGCAACCTCTGATATATAGCAATTGTAAGTCGCTTTGGATAAAAGCGTCAGCTAAATGACATGTAATGTAATGTGTATGAAGGCTCTACAGCAGCTCAGTCTTCTCAGACTCCTCCTCGCTGGGTGTGGCTGCTTGTCTTTGGCTGTCTCTCTTTCTAATGCTCTTGCTTCCTCTAAGCTTTTCTGCTCTCTTTTTCTTCCTGTCAACTCTCCTGACTGTCATTTGAAACTATTGTTACCCCTTTTATATACAAAATATATTATCTTTATAGTTAAAAAGAATTATATTCTCCCTTTATCATTTATAAGATGTATCTTTAACTTACTGTATATTATGTCTTACTATTCATATAAGATTTATCTTTAATTTATATTATATCTTACTACTTATTAAGACACCTCACTGTCTATAATCAGTTGCGTACTGATTTCCCTACAGAGTCCCTCACCCTGTCTTTTACGAGTAGCGAGCTCCCATCCTCTTTAACGTGCGTAACGAGTTACCATTTTACCGCAGCCTCCTCACACAGGCTTTGAACTAGTTGTCATAAGACCATATTTATTTTTATTACCTTTACCAGACAGACCACTCATTTTTGCTTCATTTCTCTGATTGTCTTGTCACTATATTCACCTGCAAGTTGTACAGTTCCTACAGTGGCACTAAAGAAAGAGAATACCCTAGTGAAATCAAAGTTATCGTCACCATTTTGTCTAAATAAGTAGTCTCTCTGGTCAAGGAAACAAAATTTATCTCACCTAGGGTTTTTTTCAGTGGTTCTGTCCGCTGTTAAAAAAAAAAATCCCGTCACCTTTTCCTCCTTCCAGCGGGTACTGGCCTCTGTGAAAACAGCAATTCAAGCCGGAGGTCGTTGTTCAAGGAGTCACCAAATGACCGTGCACGATGTTTCAGGACCCAAAGCCTGGAAGGAGGGGAAGGATGGTTGGGACCTGGCATCGAAGGACCAATTTGTTAGAATAATTTCATTATCAAATGATAGACAGAACCACTGAAGTTATATCAGGAGACAGTTACAGCATTACAGCATAGTACAGAAATGTCTAACAAAAAGCTCTCTACAGCCGCTTTTTATAATACCAAGTTGAATGTAATACAATCATAAAACAGAGTTGATGTCATCAGTTGTTATCTGGTAACGATGCCGTCTCATCTATCTGGTCTGGGAGGGCATGTATGCCCTCAGGAACACAAACAGTGGCTCCCATGTTATCTTGTGAGTTCAACCAGTGTTTTAGTTTCTTAACAATATCCACACACATCCACAACAGTTTAATTTAACAGAGAGAGAGAGAGAGAAAAGAGTGATCAGTATAATATTATTCTATGCAAACAGTTTAATAATAAGAGGAAAAGTATGTAAATCATAATTTTCCTAACACAAACTATAGACCCAGGTAATTAAATTAATTTACCATTGGCTGCTCATATAATGTTAACTTTTCAGCATGACAATTGCGCTTCTTTGTGAACATCATGCAACAGGATTTGCTTGTTGATATCTCGAACCCCCACTCATATGACCACTTGTCTACTTTCCTTATTGCTTTCCTTATATTCTAATACATATGACCCATTCCTTCCTCTCATCCTAATGGCCACATCGTCCGCATATAGTGCCGATTTGATTTATCCATCTATGGATATATAGGATTAGCTGGGTCCTTACCAGGTTTGTTAAATGGTATTATTACTGCACTTTTCCAACTATTCGGTATCATTCCATCCCTCCAGATTTTATTAAAGAGTCTTAGTACTAACTTAAATGATTCTACTGGTAGCTGTCGGAACATGGCATAACTTAATTGGTAGGTATAATTGGGCTTGCCCTGGAGCTGTATATCCAGTGCCTAGCACAGCTATGTTGAGTTCAGACATTGTATCCACATCCAGGGTTGATATACCATCCTCCCTTTTCAACTTCACATCCTTCTTCTCTCTGAGTACAATATCTGTATGTTGCTTATGGATATCAGTAAGGTGATCACCACTGTGTACTGCCACAAATGCCCTTCCTAACACTGACACTACCACCTTCTCTCCATCAATCAAAGCAGGAATTTTAACTCATTCTCTTGAACATAGACCATATCTCTCCTAACTCTACTCTTCTGCCTATGGTGGAAAAGAACTCTGGCCCAATCCCAAAGTCCGGGCTCACACACTCACGGACTTTGGTGCACGTTCTCGTGAAATTCGTAAGGGCTTAGGGTTGTCCCAATGTCAAATTTCAAAGGGCGTGTGAATACACACTTACCGAGCCTTTTCCGTGAGTCAGCATCAATGTCCAGCTTGTAAAACAAGAGTTTGAAAAAATTTGGAATCAGGCAGCTGTCTCCTGTGCCTTGGCCGTGTGGAAAGCAACAAACTTAAAATGAAAATTCCCAAACCGGCAAGTGTCAGCAACATCCCCTTGTTATTAAACGTTGCCAAGGTAATGTGATCTTGTGAAGTGCTGTCCCAATCCCATTTCTACCTATCTGAGCCCATGTGGCCTCACACACTCACTCACTTAGCACCTGAGATTGTCTGTGAGTCTTTAGTCCTTAGTCCTCAGGGCTCACTTTGGGATTGGGCCAATCTCCAGTTTCTCTTTTTGGTATATTTAATTGTGGAAACGAGACAGGTGACATGAGCACTCAGTAACAGGTGAAACAAATCAGGGTGGGGCAGACAATCACAAAAGGCGGAAAACACAAGGCAGGAAGTAAAACAAGACATGACAAGGGAGAAAAACAGACTACCAAAATAAAACAGGAAACAGAAACATACACAACCATAACACCCCCATCTCAACCAGTAAAGCTGGGACTGGAGTTGTACGAAGGGCCCCACAACATAATTTCAGAGCCTTGGCCTGTATTACATCCAGTATTTTTTAAATGTCATACAGCTGCTGTTCCATAACATATACAGCCATAGTCTATTCTTGACCTTATCATTGCTCTGTAAATCATTATTAGTGAATCCCTGTCAGCACTCCATGTACTACCTGAGAGGGAACGCATTACATTTATCACTTTCTCACACTTATAAACAACATTATTGATCTGTTTTTCCCATGTTAGCCTCTCATCAAAGTGCACTCCCAAGAATTTCAACCCTTTCAATTGCTTGTCCATACATAAATAAACCATTATATTCACTTTATCAAATATTACATATTTTAATTTATCCACTGAGATTTTAAATCCCCACTTTTCACCCCAGCTAGTTACCTTGTTTAGGGCTACCTACATTTGCTCAGTTGTTTGTTTGATATGTCTGCCCCTTTTCTAGATGGTCCCGTCATCTGCAAACAGGGAAAGTCCGAAACTGGTCCCAATATCCTGAAAAATATCATTTATCATAACGTTGAATAGAATTGGACTAATCACACTTCCCTTGTACCATTAGAAAAATAATTTGCAACCCTGACTTGAATAATCCTGTTCTTCAAAAAATCTTGTATCCAGGATGATAACTAAATCAAATAATTTCTCCAAAGCATTGACATCCCTCATATAGATCCTGCAAAAGCAGCCGAGTTAGAATCCCCGTTTTCAGTTGGAGAAATTGAAATGGCCATTAAGAGTATGCAGTGCGGGAAATCTCCGGGTCCAGATGGATATCCAACAGAATTTTTCAAGAAATTTTCAAACCAATTGGCTCCCATCCTAAACTCTGTATATAGTAATTCCTTGTTGGTTGGCTCACTGCCTGAAACATTACGGCAAGCAACCATATCACTTATTCTGAAAGAAGGCAAAAACAAACAGGAATGCAGTTCTTACCGCCCTATCTCTTTACTTAATGTAGACAGCAAAATCTTAGCAAAAAATTGTTGCTCGCCGTCTTGAAACAGTTCTTCCAACTATAATCTCACAGGACCAGACTGGTTTCATAAAGAACCGGCCGGCCTCCTTTAATATCTGCCATCTGTATAACATAATTTACGGTCCCTCTCCAGCCGACCACCCAGAAGTTATTATATCTTTAGATGCCGAAAAGGCTTTTGATCGGGTGGAGTGGGACTATTTATTCCATACGCTTGAGAAATTTGGATTTGGGCCAAATTTTTTATCATGGGTCAAAATTCTATATAGTTCCCGTCAGCAGCGGTATGCACTAATAATAATATATCACCATCTTTTTCACTAACACGAGGGACAAGGCAGGGGTGCCCTTTGTCCCCCCTACTTTTTGCAATTACAATCGAGCCGCTAGCCATAGCTTTGCATAACAGTAAAGATGTTAAGGGTATTATAAGGGCAGGGTTGGAACATAAAATCTCATTATATGCGGATGATATGTTACTTTACTTGTCTGATCCTTCCTCATCTCTTTCTGCAGTTCTTAGTCTTCTGAGTGAGTTTGGCAAAATTTCGTGCTTCAAAGTAAACACTCAGAAAAGTGAGCTTATGCCCATTAATCCAGCGGCAAATGAATCTCTGTTTCCCCATATGGTGCCATTTAAAGTGTGCATGGACAAAATAAAATATCTGGGTGTCTGGGTCACGCACAAATTTAAAGACCTTTTACTAGCAAATTTCCCCCCTCGCCTGTCTTCTCTAAAAGTAGACATTGATCGATGGGATCTGTTAACCTTGTCTTTGGCAGGCAGAATTAACGCCATTAAAATGAACATACTACCCAAGCTTCTTTATATGTTTCAGTGTGTGCCAGTTTTCCTAACTAAATCATTTTTTTTATTTCCCTAGACAGGAAGCTTTCTTCCTTTATTTGGAATAAAAACTGTGTACTGGGCAGCAAATATTAAAATGATTTCCTACTGGATGGAGAAGGACGATGCAACAGCCGTACCTGATTGGTTACTTCTAGAGAGAGACTCTTGTAAAGATACCTCATTGTATGCTTTATTATGCTCAGGGCTGCCATTCTCTGAGCCTATAATCAAATATACTTTTAACCCAGTTGTTGTTCATTCTTTGAAAATATGGAAACAATTCAGACTATCTTTTGAGATCAGTAAATTGTCATTACTTGCTCCCATCGTGAAAAACCATTCATTCCTGCCATCTATGACGGATGTCGTAATCCCATTATCCTACCCTTGCCAATTCACTGGATGCTATTGCTTATACATACATGAAACTTCCACTGTCTTAATTTCAAACCTAGTTGGTCTGCCATTATTCACACAAACTAACCCATGCCTGTCCATAAAATCCACCCACATAACCAGTGCCCCTGTATTCTTCCATAACCTCCTCCAGATCTACCATGCTGATTAGCTTTCCCCACACCCACACCACCACACACTCTAGAGAAGACTTCATTTCTACCCTCTGGTATTGCACTTCAGATCTTACAAATGTTGCACAACCTGCTCCTGATTTTCCCTTTCGATCCTGTCTAAATGTTTCATACCACAAAAAATACCACAAAGTCTAAACATGGTTCAAGCCATGTTTCCTGAACACACAATACAGCTGGTTTATACTCTCATTTAAATATATCCACAAATCTTTTAAACTCCTGCCCATTTGCAGTTAAGCTCCTTGCGTTCCATTGCAAGATGTAAAACATCAACAGATTAATTATCATCATGTTCATTCACATCCATTTCTGCCTCTTTACCACTTTCCTCACTCCTACCTGTGGGCCTCCTTTCTCTCTCCCTCCCTCTCTCCTGCACCTCCAACTTCTGTCTCATGAACATATACAACTCCTCTGGGCCTAGTTCTACCTCCTCAAGAAACCTTTCAGCAGCATCTACCACAATCTTAATAGCATTTGGCCTTTTGGTTATATTTATAGCTGCCCATATCACATCTACCATGCAGGGACACTGGTCCCCACACTGGTCCCCACTGGCCTGTTAGCTTCCCCTGAGCCCTTCACTTTTCTTAATGCATCTGCATAGGACATGTTCTCTCCAGCTCTAACTTTTTCCACTTCCACAGCTATTGATACCCACACCCCCTGAAAGAAGTTATGTGGTTACCACCACAAATGCAACACTTTTTTCTACAACCTGGCATTGTGCAAAGTCACGGTCCCCCCCACAATTTTTCCACAATCTCCTATTCCCTCTACATGCAGCTTCCATTTGCCCAGACCCTTGACACTTGTGGCATTGAGGACGTCTGTACTCTCTCACTGGGAAACTCAGATATACCCCATGTATACTCTTGGTGGTATGGTTTCTTGCTTAAAGGTAAGCTACACAGCTGTGCCATCTTTTTTATGCAATTTATGCTGTTATGACGCTTCCTGACCAGTCACTCCACGGTCAACACGCTCATTGTCCAAACGTTTTCCATCGGTTCTAACAGTTCTAACCGTCTCTGCTTTTATCATTGACCCAATTCAGGGGCTGCAGCCTTCGGAGGTCACAGCGTCTATGTCTACATCATGTACAAGAATATTTTGGGTTGATTTTCAACATTTTACAAGACGGAAAACTGGGCAAACAATTCAATTTCAGGATAAATACGTTCTTATGTTTTGAAGGTGATGAGATGAGAAAAATGTTAATTTTATGTACAGTTAATTTTACTATTAGAAAAATTATTTTTCCAAGAATTGCATATATGGCAACACTATAAGATGCATTAAAAATAAGAAGGCAATTATTTCTAGATGATACATTGATTTGACCTTATGCATGCCCTCCTCAGCCTGACCTCCTCCACCTACTGTATTGCCCATGTTATCCTTGTTATACCAAAACCCCTCAGACTGTCTTTAAGCTTTACAATGTAACAGTCTGGGATGTAATAGACAACGCCTGATTTTCCAGTTTTGGGATAAAATGTCTCCTGTGGTTTTTTTTGTTGTTTTTTTTAGCTTTTTCTTTACCATGACTGGATATGCAGTAGGTGACTATGTGTTTATATACTGTATATATATATCAGTCCAATTAGTCTCATACTCTGGAAGGGTAAGTTCCACATACACAAGCACTGTTTTATAAGTCTCCCTCTAATATAAATGACTTCTAGGATACATAGGCCAAGGCTAGCCAGGGCTACTAAAAGCTAACCATAAACAAAAATGTACATTACAGTATTATGAAAAGTGGTTTGGAGATTCTCCTAAACAACACTAAATAGTTTATTCATAATCATAAGGGTTCAAACCCAAAAGGGGTAGAAGTTCTTCATAACTTTTGTTACAAATCTTCAGTCCGTCTTGAGGAATCGATTTTGAGCACAACCCATAGGGGGGTCAAAAATACCACAAAACCCAGTGGATAGAATTTCACCAAAATTGGTGCACATTGTCTGGGGGGAGTATTGACCAGGATCTGAAGTATATAAGTCTACAAGTCATATTGATTGGTGCCTGTGGGCGTGGCCTATTTAGCATTATATCCTTAATTATGTTGTTGCTGTGGTCTGAAATGAGATACAGACATAAACATTGTCACCACAACTGTAAGTGATGTGCTGCTACCCAAAAAAATATGCCAATTGGCATGATGGTGGGGCAATAACTTAAGGCCAAAAAAGTAAAAACTTTGAAAGGCCACACCCCTCACATGGGGAGTCCAGTTGACTTAAAAGCAGCTGAAATGACTTTGCAGAATGTCACAATGACACATTTCCTCATACTAGACAAAAATAGTTCTCTGCTTGAGCTCCACTTACAGGCCTCAACAGGCTAGAAATGTATTCATTAACAAAGATACCCTGTGACCAAGAATGGCAACTAAGCTTTTACAGTGTTTTTTACAGAAAGCAGCAATTTACAGAAAGAAAGTGGCAATTATGACAGGATACAAAACGACAAAAGGAAAAGAAAGTAGCACAAAAATACAAATGGGCTAATATAAGGGTTGGAAAGGATTGTTCAGTTTTTCTTCCCATTTGCAGGGTATGTTTCATATTAACACTTTGTTGACCTTGAAAAGTCCACATATTGACGCATTCACATTTTTTGCAAATGCATTACCCTCGTTCAGCTTGCTTCAGATTTGGTGTGCTCTCCTGTGCGCAGCTACAGAGGCAAGGCTGCTGACCAAACCCAGAATATGGGACCAGTGGTGGACTGGTCATCTGGACCAGCAATATGTTTCAGACTGGAAAAGATAAAAAGGCTCTGACTGTTTGGTTGTCCAGTGATCATTCGCAGGCATCACTTTCTGTGCTTTTTGTTGTATACCTTTTAACAGGGTTCAAGTTATAATCTGAGCTTTGTGGGGGGTCTCTAAAATAAGTAATGCTGCGGGTGGAGTTAAATAAAAAAAATAGGGTTTGAAGTACGTTCACGGCTTGCACACTCTCATCAGCAGTTGGTGCAATATAATATATGGTGCGTAGTTCTTTTGAAAAACGTGTTTCTTTTAGCATATTTATCGTGTTAACGTAAACAATACTGAATACATTGAAAAATGCATTATTTGTGATTAAAATAATGGTTGTTGGCAATGTATTAGGGACCCACACAGATGTATGATTTTTCTGCTTTCATGGGAGCTCAGACCCCTCCTTATGGGAGCTCACCTCCCTGGCTCCCACTCGAACCCTGCCTTTCAAATGTCGCAAAACTTTCACAGGGGTTCCCTCTAAACCTTAATATATTATACATACAATTACTTTCATCTGTTTATTTACAAAATGAAACAAATCAAAGCAACAACATTCACTGTAACCAGTATATCACAAATGCAGTTACAGATGAACAGGCTACTGTACATTGCAATCAAACTATTCTGTTGTTTAGGTACAGTATGAGAGAATGTTGATTACCATAATACAAGAAAGAAAGGGGCTTGATCAAGGACCTTTACAAAGAAAATCACGATAGTCACACTTAGCCACATACAATTTATACACCTTTCATACATATCTGCATTACATTTGATTAAAATGGAAATCAACAATGCATAGTGATATAGCACCTTTATGGTAATAAAGGGTCAATGATAACATAAAACTGTTGTATATCAACTCATTTAAATTTAAAATAATTGCAACTGTTGCAATATCAGAAGTTACCTTTGTATACAGTAAACATACATGTATAATAACTTTCTTTTCTCCCATTTGAAGTATAGCACTTGCAGTATATATACCTAACCACCAAGGTACATTAAATGGCTCAGTTTTATGCTGGATTTCTGTATAGAACAGGAGTACATCGGATAACTTTTTAATGCATTCAGAAAATGGTCTTACTGACATTTTTAGCATGTCAATAAGGCAATTTAAAAAAATAATGCAATTATTCTGGCTGGATTTTGAAATGTAGTCATTGTTACCTGCTACAGAATCCACAATAGTGCACACATTCAGCAATCTATTTTTGTTGTGTTATGATTTCTATATTTTTTGTGCATTGTTCATGTAACTGATTCCATTTAAATTAGGGGTGGAACGGTTCACAAAATCCACGGTTCGGTTTATATCACGGTTTTGGGGTCATGGTTTTCCGGTTCAGTTAGGTACGTTTTTGGAACAGAGGAGGGGGCATTGCCAATTTCAACATACTTTTCATTTATTTATTTGGCTAAACAAAATTATGGCTAAGAACATAAGGAACATAAACACTTATTCATTGAAAAATCATTGCCAATTATATAAAAATGGCCAGATTATAGACTAAAGCCATAAACAAAAAGTGAAGCATAATTCTTTTTTTTAAACAGTACCTATAACATGTCAGTTCTTAAGGGAAATATTCGTTTTTTCCACTTGAAATTAAAGTGCAGTATTTTAAAAACTGTGAAAAGAATATGGCTAAATTTTATTATCAAAAGGAAAAGTGCCACTGTGCTATTAAAAAAGTAGATAAAAATAAATCACATTAGTGCAGCATACTCTCGCTTTGCCAAACCCTCCTCTAAAGCACGCTGGAGGAGAGTCTGGCTGCTCCACATAGCATTCAGGGATTGCGGTGCCACTGCAAAATAGGCTCGGAAGGAACTTGTTTTCGTGGAACATATGTATGTTTAAAAGTTAAAAGTTGTTTTAGTCATGCAACAGAAAACTCAGATTAAACAGATAGTGTGGCTAGCTGTCTGGATTTACCCTGCAGAGATCTGAGAAAAGGTTAACCATAGTCCTCATAAATCGACCAGAGTTTAAAATGCCAACACAAAGGAAGCCCAAGGAAATGGATATGCTGCCTAAATGAGAGAAATCTGGTGGATTTTCGGGCGGCAACGGAGCAAACCCAGATGTGGAACGTCAAGGACATAGACTAAGTGCAGCATAACCCAAACACACACTGTACACTGTTTTCAAAACAGCACTGCTCTGTTCATTCTATTTTTATTTTCCTTTGCAAGTTTGGGATGTTGCTGAAATGTTTGTGAATATAGCGGCTCAAATAACATTACTTTAATCATATGCTGAAATCCTGCATCCATCTTTCTCTATAATATGTAATGCTTTAGTTGCAGATTGGATTGTCCTGGTAAACTCTCTCCTACTTGCACTGTCAACGGACACACTGGTATAATGTCTTTTACTTGAACCGTTCCATCCTAATTGAAATGTATCACTTCATCTTCATATCATAAAGGGAAAATTTCTTTTTACAATCCTTGAATTTGAAGGAAAGAATATAAACACCTGCCTGCAAACATCCATAAAGCTCACAAGATGGACATCTTTTTCAGAAACACCCCATTCCTTGAGCGGCATGAACACATGATGTAACCTGTCTCTGCGTGGGCATGATGCCACATCCATGACGAATCAGTTCGGTGGAAATTGACTCACATTAGAGTTCCTTGTGTGTTTAGCAGTAGAAGTTGTCAGCCCCCACTTCTTATATCCTTTATGAACTCCTTAATCAAAGACAAAATATATGGAAGTTACACTAAAGACCTACAAATGTAAGCACAGCAGAACTATACTGGTAGCGGCTTGATTTCACAAAGCCAAGAAGTGTTAGGGTCTGGTTTAACCAGTAAAGCTCAAATAAAAAAAACACTTACTGTGAGTCCCAACGGCGCCACAAGAGCAGGGAAAGTCCAAACAACAACACAATGGGAATAATTGTTAAGTACCGATATCGGGCGTTGTCTGGATCTGCCTTACGAGGATCTGTGGAAGGAAATATGACACTTTATGCATGTAAATACCTTAATGATTTGATGTAACATACTAAACAAGACTTTACTTTTTAAAGTCTTATGATATGTTGTATAATGATCCGTGCTGTGTTTACAGCTAATATTGTAATGCTTTTAATGAAGTAGTTTTGGGAAATTTAAGTCCCATCCTCTCTGAAATAAATAAAAACAAATAGTTACCAGCAATTGGCCTGCAGTCAGGTGTAATGTTAGGTGATATGCCGTTGTCCTTGACACGACATGTAGGTTCTACACTCCACTTGAGTTCAGGGCTGAGTGTGCTGTTGAAATGGTAGAGGCCAGTAGAAGCATCCATGGTGCATGTGTGGTTTAAGTTAGTTGTATTTGATTCTGTAAGAAGCTGTCCATCCAAACTCCACTGAATCTCAGTCTCTCTGTAGCGTTTTTTTACATAACACTGGAAAACATTTAGGTTGTTGGCTGCCTGACAGACAGTGTAGCACGCTGGTGGGAGAAGACTCAATTTTAAATTGTACAAGATTTTACTGCTTCTACTTTAAATTCATGGGTGAATAATAAATGTTGATCAAATAATATACACAAGGAACAAATGACTTACCAGAAACGTTTAGATATACAAAAAAATACTGGTATTCCTCTTGCTTGCGAAAACGGCATCCATATTTCCCCTGGTCATTCGCTGTGACGTTGGTGAAGAGAACAGAGCAGTTATTGCGGTTCTCAGACAGAAATATTTTGGCCCTGTCCTTGTATTTGGGGTCGAAGTTTGAAGTGGTGTTGTATTTGAAGACCAGTGTCGCGTTTGGTTCTTCCATCTGCCACCTAAACTCCTCGTGCAAATTTCTCTCTGAGCAGGCGCATGGCAGAAGGACACTGTCTTCTAGCATAGTCTCTCCATCACCTACAGTAGAAAAGGTAAATTAGGATAAGTCCAGTTCTTAGACCATTTGTTTTTAACATAGCCTACACTGTGAAACATTCAACTTAAAAAATGTGTGCCTTAAAAATGTGAGCTAACTGAACTAAACATGAATAAAGAGTTATGTGGGCTCATAAGTTGTGAAAATATAAAACCAACCGAGTTAAGTTCACTGAAAACATCTTCAGTGAACTTGAGAGATTAAGTTTATTCAAAAACGTTATCGTCAATGTTAGTTACATTTTTAGTTTAAGCGAATTTTGAATTTGACATAAAGGTTTTACAGCTGTCTCCTCCATGGAGCCACTTTCATACCAGAGGAAGTACAATGCCTTTAAATGAAGCTGCTCCCAATGATTCTCTTTCATTACATTTATTAAATGTATACTTTTTATTGATCCCCAGTGGGGAAATTACAATTTACAAAGGCATGGTTGGTAACTATTTCCAACATACACTTTTTAAATATTGCTTACACCCTGACAGCTTCAAATAATTGATGGGCTCTGAAAAAGAAGCGAAAAAGATCCGTCATCTGTAGCTGCTGTAATCCTGTAAAAACGCCAACCAATCATTGTCTGACCTGAAAAATCTGGCTAGCTTTTCAACATTACCAACCCTGCCTTTGAGAGTGACATGGGACTGAATTATAAAATAATAACCTTCATCATGGTTGGAAAAGTTATTATCAGAAGAAACAACCATGACTTAACATGTATTAAAGACAGATAGTACGTTTTCTTTAAACTACCAAAAAGTGATCTCTGAAGGACGTCTGCTAATAAGATGATCCCAGTGGTGGAAAGTATTTCCACATTGTGGTATTGGTACTTGCACAATTTGATGATTTATGTGAGATCTCAGCAGTAAAATCAGTCAACTCATCATTTCAAGTCATAAGACTGCAAGTCAGAAGAACTTGTGTCCTAATGTAATTACATGAAGTTAATGATAAAAGATGAGTTATTAGTCATCTTTAAATATCTTAAAGCTATAGGGTGTAGTTTCTGCCTCATATTTACAAATTCAAATCATATATACTCATATTATGAACTCTACTTCTGCTAACTACTGTGCAGATTTTACTGACATGACTCAATTTAATATCTCTGACCTTTTGTGGTTTGTTGTTCAAACACGACTGCACAGCCACTCCTAGTAATACATTGCAGCCTCTCACTTTGTATAATGCACAAAGAATGAAACCACACAGAGAGAGAAAAATACAAAAAAGAAACAACAGAAATGTATTTGCTACTGTATGTATGCATTGTTTTGTAACAAAGAATTAAAAAAGTTTCCGTTATGGAACATTTATATTTGTGCAATAAAATCCTATCTCATGTGGATTTGATTTATAGCTCTGTAGAACTAATCAAGGGATGACATGTTGTTAATGCGAGATCAAAGAAAAAAAGACGTTAAAAGACAGACACAAAACATGTAACATTAAATTTAGAATCATACCCACCAAAACGACTCATTCACTCATTCACACACACATTCATACACCGATGTATGTATGCAAGGCGCTGGCCTGCCATCGGTAGCAACTTGGGGTTCAGTGTCTTGCTTGAGGACACTTCAACATGTGGACAGGAGGAGCCGGGGATCAAACGGTCAACCTTGTGGTTGAGGGACGACCCCCTCTACCTCCTGATCCACAGCTGCCCCATCAGTGCAAACTAAACCAAAAAATACATTTGCATATCAATACTTCTGAATAAAAAGAAAACTGATTGATGGCTCAAGTGAAGTTTCATTAATAACTTGTCATCCCTGGGTAATCCCTGACTGACCTCTGAAAGTCCCTTGTGTTGTTTTAACCCCCTTCTTATACTAAATGAAGATGGTTTGCTGGATTGATGCCTAAAGGACTTCCATTGAGATACGTTAGTGGCAAAACTGTTGATTGTAGCCCTATTACCAGAGCTGCTGGTTCTGTAAACATGTATAGAGAAAAATATGAAGTATAAATAAACAAAGTGAAGTTTAGTGTGACATTAATACTTATATTTCTGAACCCCTGTAGCTACACAGCACTTTCAGTTTTTTATCTATTTGGTGGGATTTAATCAGGTGTTCACAAATGTTGTCTAGGCCTACTCCCTCAGTTTTCAATAAATTCTTAAAATCATTGCGAAATTCATTTAATCTACTACTTGAAATTCTACAAGAACTGAAAGGATACACATATTTGTGTTATGTATGTTTTTATAAAGGGGATGGCTTTGTCAAATCAGGCAATCAAATGTGAATTGAACTTCTCCACAGGCCTAAGCATAGACACAAATGATCAGACAGGAATTTAGCAGAAACACAACATGGAACATGTCCATCAGGCTAAAGTAACAAATTTACCAGTATTGCAACAGTTGGCAGTAGGCTACACAGGTATTATACCCTACATACCGAATGGCGATTGTAACCTTTTCAACAGCAGGCACACACTAACACCCACTTAGTGGGTATGATTCTAAATTTAATGTTACATGTTTTGTGTCTGTCTTTTAATGTCTTTTTTCTTTGATCTTGTTCTCGCATTAACAACATGTCATCCCTTGAATAGTTCTACAGAGCCATAAATCAAATCCACATGAGATAGGATTTTATTGCACAAATATAAATGTTCCATAACTTAGTGGGTGTTAGTAAAGATTCTCTTTAACTAAAGATAGCGCATTACCCGCTGCCAAAATGGTATAAAACGGTACACACTTTCTGTCTCTTAAGTCGGCGCGATCCTGTTTGTAAGCGTAGTGAACTTCATGTGATGGATTAAAAATTATATTTGCATAATGTATTTATATTTTCTTTTGCTAACATTAGATATTTACATAGCTAAAAAGCCATGTTAAGCATTATGAAAATAAGTTATCAGTGGCGTTCGTGAACATTAATTGACTTAAGCCTATCCATATTGCCAGATCTTGAGTTTGTTGCAAAGACAGAAACAAGTCTCAAACAAAGTTAATATCTCCTGATTTGTCCATCTGAAAAATGACATCTCAGTGTGAAAATGTTCAGGAGATATACGGCTTGTGAAAAATGGGTCCAATATTTACTTCGGTAACTATGGGGCGAAAGAATTGTTCATAATCTGTGTTCACGTTCACTTCTGATATTGGAATCAATGCATTCAGGACCTGCCGCTAGTCTCCTAAAGAACCCCACGTGACACAGAAAGATCAAATTACTAATTGCGGATTATCGCTTCTAAACTATGGATGTAAGACCAGGGGCACGTTTAATCGCTGTGCACCGTTTTGCTACGGTCTCTGTGTTGACGACATGTTTCCTCGGAACGGTGTGAAATGGCGTGCAACTACTTTGAGATATGTTTTCTCTCATTTGGTGAGTGTGTCACAGGTGATAGCCAATCAGCAGAGACGTGTATGTAAATTCGTGGTAATAAAAAGGCTGAATGCTTGCGCACACAACAGGGTGTTCAATGTACCCCCATTTCAGTTGAAGAAAGTGTGTTGCTACGTTTTGTTGAACGTGGCCCTGGATACAACATTTGAGGCAGAGCCCCGTTCATTCCTATGAGAGTTGCTCAGTTGCGCATATGCCGCAAAAGGGTTTTAAGCTTCTGGGTTTACTTCTGTGATATGCGGCCCACTGAATATGCACATTAGTGTTTTTCTAGCTGGCCCTGCCCGCAGGTTCCCGCTCTGTCCCTATACATTACACTGTGGTGACGTCACAGGCTTTAAATCGCTTTTCTCAGCTAGAGGGAAGTTTTTTCAAACATAAAAGTCTATGGATTTAAAACTCAGAATAATAAGAGTTATAACAAACCTTGTTTGCAGTTTGAGGTGTCCTGTCAACAGTTTTACAAATATCTCTTTTACAATGGTGGTCTTTGGGTAAAAAATCCTTTCTGGGTCGCAGGGGGATGTCGTTACCGCGAGTGACCACTGGAAGAAACTGGCGTAAAGGCTGAGAGCTGTTCCAGGGGGGCTGTTCTAAAAACCGTCTCTGGTGTTAGTGGGAAAGGGGCATTAACACTCAGATATTCCATGTAGGCTTATTTAATTATATGAATAGGAAACGGTTTATGGTCGTTGACCACTCCAAGTGGAGAAAAAGGAGAAGGAGAGCCAGACAAGGTCCAGAATACAAAAACATCAAGGTGTTGAAATTTAAAAAATAAAAAAAAAAACTGATGTAAGATGGCTGATGTCCGTAAACAGACTTCTGTCAGAGCTGTTGTGTTTTGGAGTTGTTATGTAACAACAACAAAATGATGATGATGATAATGATGATGATGATGATGATGATGATGATGATGATGATGAGACACACAACAGCACCTTCTAATGGACTGCTACAGAGCAAAAGAAGTCACAAATAAATTAAAAGTGTATGGGGTCGGTTTTGATCTGTCATATAAATCTGTGATGTACTGTATCCTGGAAGATGTACTAGCGGAGAAACACAGAGTTGATACCAAATAACCATCTCCAGTTTGTTTTAAACTGTGGAAGACCAGATGGTGTATGGTTTTACAACAGACTGTAATAGACAGCGACACTGTCTGTAAGCAGGTGCTCACGGATCTCCGAAGGAGGAGAAAATTGGACAAAAACCAGCGCCTTGCATGGAACAAACTGATCTTGTGATCTCACAGACCTTTATGAAGGATCTTGGACTTTGTGCACTTGATTAGCCTATATTTTGCACATTATGAACTGGTTTGCACATGGTTGTTGTTTTTTTATTATGATTATATAACATGTACTGTAGCCTATTTATAACTTGTATTGTATAATGTTTCCATTTGTGTGCATCCTTGTCCCAGAAATGCTTGTTACTAACCTAGCTCTAGGGAGTTTACTCCCCGGAGTCCTTATGTTTCTTTCTCGCCCAGAATATTTCCTTGGATTAGGGTGGCACCAAGATCTTGGTTGGACCTGTCACTGTGGTCCTACGCTCTGCGATGCCCTGCAGTGTCCGGCTGCGTCCTGCTGCGTCCTGCTACGTCCACCCATGCTCTGCTGTGCCACGCTACATACTGCAACGCCCTTCAGTGCCCTGCTATGACATGAACTACTACGACTACCATTTGTAGTCACTGTTACGTTATCTTTGTGACTATTATTGCCACTGTTCATCACATCCCACCGTCAGACACCACCTACCAAGAGTCTGGGTCTGCCGAGGTTTCTTCCTAAAAGGGAGTTTTTTCTCGCCACTATCGCATTAGCCACTGCTAATGCTTGCTCTTGGGGGAATTACTGGAATTGTTGGGTTTATATAAAAATTATAAAAAATAAAATTATAGAGTGTGGTCTAGACCTACTCTATCTGTAAAGTGTCTCGAGATAACTCTTGTTATGATTTGATACTATAAATAAAATTGAATTGAAATTATAAAACTTTAATAAAGGTCTTTAAAAAAGAAAGAAACGATTTTGTGTGTACTAGCAAAGTACTAGCATCGAAATATATAGTAAAAAAGTAAAAGTATTCATTATGCAGAATGGGCAACTACAAAAATAATGTATATATTATTACGATTATTAATGCATTATTATGTGTAAAAGGTTTTACTATACACTGCAGGGTAGCAGTGAAGTCTTATCTTTATCCACAATAATAATATAAAAATAATAATAATCAATGTATTTGTTAATTATATTTAGGTATCAAATAAATGTAATGCATTAAAAAGTACAATATTTCCCTCTGAGTAGTGGAGTAGATGTATAAAGTAGCATAACATAGAAATCAAGTAGCCTAAAGTACAAGTAGCTTACCTCAAAAATGTACATAAACAGTAGCCTACTTGTCTTTAAGTATAGCCTACTGTAGATAGCCAGACGTGCCAGACCAACATCAACATCAAGATGTTGATAGATTAAACTTTTGCAGTATCCGGTCAGCAAAACTCCAAACACATCTTCCTTTTTTAAGAATGACTTCAGTGCTTAACTACAAGTCTTCCAGAGTCGCGGCCAAAGCCGATTCGAAAGCTGTTCACCAGCAGCAGCAGCCATCTTCTTTGTTGTGTTTCAAGCATAGACAGTATATAAGAGGTTTCAAGTAGCAGGGAATTCACGCGGAACCGTAGCAACTCTGCAGTCATTATGTTAAGCCCGCCCACCGACTCTATACACGACGTGAATGGCCTGACCAGACTTTGGTTTTTCCAGCTCACAAGCCAACGGAGAGTTGCTGACCCTGGCTGCAAATTACATTTGCTGCCGCTAGGGTGCGTCTAGATTTCTAGGCTATACTGTAGTGGCAATCTGACCACAAAAAATGCCACTGGAGGGAATTTGAAACAATTTCCAACGCTTGCTGGTGCAAATAATGAGGTCCGCCATGTATTAAGGTTAATCCTTTATTTTATAAATGCATTCATAAACACCTACAAAAAGACGGACTGTGAAAGATCATCAACGAGCAGACGAGATCTAAAAACTTCACTCACACACAGCTGAGATTGAAAAACTGTGTGGCTTCCCAGATCCTAATTCCTCAATCCCCTTCTCACCTGTGATTCCCTTTCTAACCTTTGATTAGCACATACATACACACAAGTGCGCAAGTGACGTAGCGAGCAAACCATTCACACACACCTAGATATATTGCAAACCTACCACACACGCATGTAGGCTACACATAATACACGCACGCAGCACATGTCCAAATTGGCCGCAACAGCTACTTTCCACCACCACGGATTTTCATAACTAAACGCGACAAAGCTGTTGAGTTGTTTGAATGACGTAAAGGCTTACCTGAGACAATTAACGTTACCACTAGTAACACTCCCAGGAAGGTCCTCATTTTGAACTGGGTGAAAAAGAATATGGATCCTGTGCCTCGAGGAATACGCTGTTAAATTGGTAGCCTATAACAATTTCTAGGTATTCTAATCTGCTCCGTGTCGTGTTACTGTTGGGATTACATTTCCAGACAAAAAAATCCCAGCCGTGAACATGTTAGCAATCCACACGTGAATGAAGTCTGAATGAAACTAAACTGAAAGTTCCGTTGGCCTCTGGTCTGTCTGCTGCGTTTCCTGTATATCGTCATAAAAGGAGTGATTGCTAGTCGTTGAGAAATCAGCCCCATGCACGATAATATTTAACAACATTGACCAAAGTAAACAATTTGAGCACTGCAGGAGCCAAAAGGCCCTTCCATTCATGTAAATATTTTTATGTAGTGTCACTCCAGGCATTTTGATGTTCTGCAACTGTGTATAAGTCAATGACGGGTAATTTCTTTGTCCAACCGCCTTATTAATAATAAAAAACAAATATAACATCCAAAGTATGTGAGGTAGCACAACTTGATCTCTTTTATTGAATCCAAAAGGTTTTCATTATATTTTACTCTATATCAAGATATTTTGAAGATTTTGTGTCAAAAGGTCATTCGGTTTAACCGTAGGCTGTAGGCTGAGTCCTTTGCAGTCCTTTGGTTCGAATCCGACCTGACCTGCTGCCCTTTGCTGCATGTCATCTCCCATCTCTCTCCCCCTTTCCTGTCTATCCACTGTCACTATCTAATAAAGGGAAAAGCCCCCCAAAAAACAATCTTTCAAAAAAAAAGTTGCAAACAACTTGCAAAAAGAAGATAAAGGTATAATTTGTTTTTATTATTTATATGATAATGATTTTTAAACTTAGCCTGTGGAGATGATTCCTCTGAACCTGCATGCAGACTCCACAGCAATGCTATAGTATTATTTTTTACATTAATATTATATCAACAATAAGATACTTCAGATGATAGCTCAACATGCAGCTCATTTAACAATTTAAACATTTGTTCCAAAAACAATTTGGGGTTCAATTTGTTAATTACTATCATTAACAATACACGTTTATGTAAATGTTTGTTGCCATACAATGACATTTTGTAATGTTTGAAGTACTTTTTTACATTAATAATTAACAATAAAATGTGCTTTTTGTAGCAATTGTGTCTGTGTATTGTCTTAAATATTCAGAATGTCATTGGTATAATCAGCCTTTGGCATTCGGTAAAACCGATATAGTAAATATTTGAATTAAATAATATTGTTTTTAACTAAAGGAACTAACTTACAATAATATAAATACATAAAGCAGATTAGATTTTTTCTATTTCTATGTGCAATGTTTTACTTGAATATGTTGGAGGTTTTAGAGTACAATGAAATTATTACATTTGAGATCAGTATTATTTCATATTTGTTCTGTGTTGCACACTATATACTATCTCAACATCAATGTCAAATCAGGTTTGTTCATGAATAATAAACTGCAAATTAATTTAAAAAAATCCAACTTTATTTATTTAAGTTTAATTTTTTACAGCAGGTGACACTTAAATAATTTTAAATATACAAAACCAAATTACTTTTTTGGTAGCCAATTTCTTTCCGTATTGTAAAAAAAATGACAAAAGCAGTGTTAATTGATTGCATAAACCACATCATCTCATTGTTAACACTTAGAAAAACAAAATTAACTAGAGAATGCAATTTCTGAAGAAATTGCGGTGTGAATGCTGTATGTTGAAAGGCTGACGCTACACTGCTGATTGCTGACTTGAATTGTGTAAGAAGAAGGTGAAGCAGTGAAAATAGTTGGAAAAGTGGGAATGGGTTTAATTAGTATAGATGTCTTTGAAAAGTTGAATAATACCCAGATTGTTTGAAAGATTTGGCATAGTTGAATAGTTTTTAGTTGAAAAAGTTGGAATGAGTTTAAATAGTATGAATGTATTTGAAAAGTTGAATAACACCAATAATGTTTGAAAGATGTGTAATATATTGATATAATATTAATAGTTAATTGAAATAGTCAATTTGGATGAAGAAGCAGCTAAAGGAGAATGAATGAGTCTGAAAAATGGGAAATGTGTCATATTAGGGAATCTCAATCAGCTGTGTTGAATATTTTCAAAAAGTATGAATGGAAAGTAAAAGTTTTTTAGAATCTGCATGCAATTTGTAAAAGTTAAACTCAGTTAAAGATGCAGTAGGCAAGACTTATAAAACTAACTTTCTGTCGTATTTGCTGAAACTGACCCTATGTTCCAGCAGAACTACATGAAGCAGGTCATTTAAAAAAGAAATCCAGCTCCTCTGGCTTCACCTACAGCCTGTAGTGATCCACAGCTCCCTGTTTAGATGCACCAATCAGGGCCAGGGGGTGTCTAACTGTTCAGATGCACCAATCAGGGCCAGGGTGGGTGTCTAACTGCGTGTCAATCACTGCTCATTCACACGCATTCATTCTCCCTTGTGGGGGGAGAGGTTTAGGAGACCGTTTTGGGCTTCAGCAGAAAGTGGGGGAGGGACTGAGAAGTGGTCGATGTTCAAATTCTTTGGCTAAAATGGAAATTTGGCTAATGGAAAGTAAAGGTTTTTTAGAATCTGCGTGCAATTTGTAAAAGTTGTATAAAACTCAGTTAAAGGTGCTGTAGGTAAGACTTATAAAACTAACTTTCTGTCATATTTGCTGAAACTGACCCTATGTTCCAGTAGAAAGCAGGTCATTTAAAGTAAATACTGTTAAAAACTGTTCAGATGCACCAATCAGGACCAGGGGGAGGCGGGTGTCTAACTGCATGTTAATCACTGCTTCATTCTCCCTTGTGGGAGGAGGGGCTTAGGAGACTGTTTTGGCTCTAGCAGAAAGGGCGGAGGGACTGAGAAGTTGTCGATATTAGGAAGATAGGAAGAGGAGAAGAAAAGGAGAGGAGGAGAAGAGATAAGGAGGAGGAGAGGAGTAGGTGTATTTGTAAGCTAATGGTGTGATGATGGACTAACTGACCAACTGACTGACTCTGATAACTGACCTCAGGCCTCAACACCAGCAGCTGTTCTCACAGAGACTAGGAAAAGTAACTTCACAGCATTGGTCAACATGTCAGGGATCAGGTCACATGACCAACTGCAGTTAAAGGTTTCTATGACAACTCTTGTCTCAGAGAGGCCTTCTCACAGAAACGAAGCTCTGACGCACCTTTGATAGTCCTGCTCTTAGCTCAAAAACCCTAACTCCTATCTCTTAATGTTTAATACTGTGAGAGACATAACACCGTGCTGATCATCCTGTCCAAGAATGGTGTGTGTTGTGTAAGACCAAGGGGGTAAGCTTCGCTTCAGAGCTCGAATCTCCTATGGCGCCATTTTGATGCTACAAAGCGATCACCCCCCGTTAGTATTCCATTGACTGTCATTCATTTTGGCGTCACTTTGACAGCGAATAACTTTACATCTGAAGCGTTTAAAGACTCTATTTGTCCATTGTTTATTTCTAAAGAAACACGACAATGTATAAAAGGCTCCATTACCTTGTATCTCACGTTATGGCTCCGTAGCAGACGTTTTTATAAAAACAGGCTAAAGATTGTGTCATAACCACGGGACTTACGATCGCATAGTAGAGGAATTACCGTATAGTACAGGAGAAGCTCGCAGGCAGTTTAGACTTACATTAGCTGTTTAAGTTTAATTACTAATGTTAACTAGCATTTTAGTTAGCAATAATTAGCCTGTGTCCATGTTATCTCCTTACATATACCTACGCTCTCCTTCTCTGCAAGATTGGGAATGATTGAGATTTCTCTTGGCACAGCTACCAGAAGACTTCCAACTTTCAGACACGTTGCTCACGTCACATTTACGTCGTTTCTCTCAGTTGGAGGCTGCGCAGTAACGCTCAGCGCTCACCGGAAAAGTGCTTCTAAAGGCCTTCACTGGTCTCCGTCCAGAGCAACGGGATCTGTAAGACGTGAGGACAGCAGCAGTCTGAAAAGCGGCCTATTTCTCTTCTCCTCCTGGTATTTCTGGTAGGATTTAGTACAGGAGGCAGTGCGGCAGTTGGTGGACATGGCTTCACTTGGAAGCTCACTGTGCCTCGTGTGAAAGTCAGATTGTCTCCCTGAGCACATTGTTAGAAAGGGCACAAGATTTCCTACATTTTGATGTAAAAGTTATGTATGAAGAGTTAAAACTGTGGATGGTATCGCAAGGGAAAGAAAATGTCTTTCCACTCTGTCAGTTGGGCCCTGCCCTCTGAGGCCGAACATTCCATCCCATACACACCAATGTAAAAATGGCAGAAAGACATTACTTTTAAGCCTCAAAGAAGACTGATTATTTTTAAAAAGTACTAATGGGATTTAAAAGTTGAATACCAACGCTGAATGTATGAAAGATGGTGAACGTTTTAAAGTTTGAATGGAGTTTCTCGGTGAATGTATGAATGAGTAGCTAGCAGTTGAAAATGTATGAAAATGTGTCAACTTTGAACATTCTGTCCATCTGCTTTAATGGGGAATAAATGTCCGCTAAACGTTGAATATCTCGGAAATTATAAACGTTAAGAGTATTAAAAATAGTGGCACACCATTCTGAATCAAGCCGAACGTTTTGATGTTTGAATGTAGTTTCTATGTTGAAAAATGTGGAAGGAGTTAAGGTGCAAAATCTTCGCTATAAATAAATAAATATTACTGTAGAAGAATATAGATGTGAATGCCTTCAGCATTCACACCAATTATATAATAAATCATATTCGTCAATGACACACACACACACACACACACACACACACACACACACACACACACACACACACACACACACAGTACGTTTCGCTATCTTTGTGTGGACCCGTCATTGACATAATGCATTCCCTAGCCCCTTACCCTAACCTTAACCATCACAACTAAATGCCTAACCTTAACCCTTACCCTCACCCTAACCATAACCTAATTCTAACCCTAATCCTAAAACCAAGTCTTAACCCTCAAACAGCCCTTTAAACTTGTGGGGTCCAGCATTTTGGCCCTACAAAGCTGTCCGGACCTCACAAGTATACTGTATTCCCGGATTTTGGATCCCACGAATATAGTTAAACAAGAACACACACACACACACACACACACACACACACACACACACACACACACACACACACACACACACACACACACACACACACACACACACACACACACACACACTCTCTCTCTCTCTCTCTCTCCCCCGCCACATTCACCCTCCCCACCCAAACCAAACATATCCAGCCTCTCACAGTCAGGAGCTAGCTAAACAGGGAGGGATCACAGGGATTCGGGACACTTCATCCGCTGTTGTCGACACGTATCTCCACCTGCGTTGACATTTTTATTTGTAACGGAAAATTCGTGACCATAACGGGGGTGCTGGATACTGGGAGGACGGCATGGGAGAGCTCACGGCGTTTCTGCTGTTACTGGTGGCGACCTTGACGCTTTCATCCGAGGTGAGTACCGTTACAACGGAGAAATGAGGCTGTGTGAGTCGGTGAGCCGCTCATCTGCGGGCCTGTAGCCACAGCTGCCATCAAACCGACCACAGTGCCAACCACCGCGTCTAGCTAAATAAAGACGCAATAAAATAACGGTTAAAATGTAAGTGTAATAGTAGCTAGGTAACTTTAGGTTAGAACGTTCCACTGATGACATTAATGCTATGTTACGTTAACAGTTAAAAAACCGTGCTGCTACCGAAGAAAACATTATAACTGGGCTTTGACGAGGCCCATTCTAACCTTTAAAACAGCTAATTCGTTTTCCCTGACAGTTTTGAACACGTAGCTAGCTATGTGCCCATCACTATTACACTTTAATAGTGTCACGCACATGTATTGCGTAGAAGTAGCAAACAAAATCATGTCAGCAAGGCCTAACGTTACCGTTAGATGTCAGTGATTGACAGCTTGTCCCTGCCATATTAGCTAGACATGTTTTGATTAGTCTAGGGGTGTTTCTTTACGCAGTTCTGTATAACGCTTGTTAGTTGGTTAGTCGCTGTTATCTTTTTATGGGTAGTTTGATAGCTACGTTAAGTCACCTAGGTAGCTAACTAGTGAAACTGATAGGGTCTAAAGAGCTATAACGCTAGCTTTTTATTAGAAAATGACACGGGATTGGCATGGCAACCGCTAGTGTGGCTAACAACACCATATGCAGTCAGTTTAAAATCCTTACGGTTTAAAAAAAAAAACGTCACAATACACTAGCTAACGTTATAACGTTACCTGACAAACACAACACGTTCCGTTTTGATGTGCATAAGTTATGCCCCCTGATACCGACGGATTTTTTTTTTTTTTTTAGGAATGCTAATGTGCTGCGGCCCACTTGGTCCAGTCCAGCAGCGTTGCAGCTGCAGGATTGTGATATTGCTGAGGAGAATGAAAAAAAAAAAAAAAAAAAAAAAAGGATGCAGCCTTTTTAGTTTGACACAGGCAAGATGGCGCCTGCAGTTTGCTGCTGTTGCTAGTGCTGTGCAGGACCAGAGAGAAATGCACACAGCTTAAATTCAGCTAGAAACAGGATCTAAATTGCATTATCATGCAAATCATTCGATGCATACAGCTGTTTTCTCATTACCATACTTCATTTAGGGGTGCAAGTCAGGAATTTTCCTATAGTGCAGACTCAATATAATAACACACCTACTGTAGGTTTCCCACTCAAACTAAACCCCTGTGCGCTGCAGTGAAAATTTATACAGCAGAATTCTGAAAGTCCCACTATTTGATGTAGAATTCAAGAACTTTGACTTAACAAATATCACCCTATTGTCATGATTGTCCTGAGATACTGTAGCTGTACTATTTGGGTGGGACTTTTCATTCAAAGAAACTTATCATGTTCAGTTATATTATTGTGTGCTATGGTGTTACAATACTGTTCCTACTTTATTGCTTTGCTGTAACATTTTTCATATGGTCATATGACATATCTGGTTAGACTCGCTTTATAGGCTACCCATTTAATCTAGTTAAATCCAACCATTGTGTTTCAATGTATTCCCTTTCTGTGCTGGATGTTTTTTTATGCTGAGTCATGATTGAAAGAGTCACGCAGGCCCTGCAGCATCGATACCTAGATGTGATAACCTTTGTCATGGCCTGCTGCCACAATCCCCCACAGTTACGAGTGTTTTTGAGCCGTTTCTTTGATGGAAGACCAGGTCCGACTGGTTGTCTCAGTGTAATCCTAGACTAATAAACACAGAAGCAATTTAGTGGTAACACATGACTTGCTATAACTGTGTCTTGTGGCTTAGATGTGTATACAAGAAACATAATTTGAAGGACACTTCAAAGTGTCAGTGGTATGTGGGGTGGATAACTGCCAATGGACTGATATTTGGTTGGCAGGTGTTGGGACCACTATTCTGAGTTGTCTTCTCATTCAGCACATCACATATTCTATATCTGAACATCATTTTGTTTTATATTCTGTAACACACTTTCCTATAACACTCCCTCCCTGTTTTCAACTGGGCGTTGGTTCATGCACCTACTGCTTACTGCTGCAGTTTGTATTTTTCTTTTTTTAACTGTTTTGGTTCAAGCAGAATGAGCAAGATGGATGTGCAATATGATGCAAGGCACTCAAATAAGTAAATGGAATTGCACTTAAATGACAACACAAAACAATAATGGGCTGATAAGATGAGAAGAGAGTAGTTTCTACAGAAAGGAACTCACAGGAAGCTAATATTATGCAGATCGTCACAGGAAAACAAAGGATCAAGCTGAAATTAGTCATTTAAAGGCTGGCAACAGATGACTTTGTAGATGGCCAGCTTGCAGCATCAGTCTTTCTGATGTCTGCCAGAAAAATACAAGGCCCAGAAGGCGAAACACATTGAGGCTTCCTCCAATTGTTTCCCCAAACATAAAGGGAGGAAAAACAATAAGTGCAGACAGCTATGTCCCATTGGACCAAGCCAGTTCCAGTGTTTCCCACAGAATTAGAGTTTGTGGTGGTGGCACAAGTGGTCTCTTTTTCTTTTCAATTTCAGATTAATTTACTGTCACAGCTGGGCATCACCACACAGCTAACATATGTTGATGTCTTCCATGAGTTCACCTGGTAGATATAAGGTAAAGCAAAAGGTTTACTGTGGTTAACAGTAGTGAACAGAGAGGAGGGGGTCGCGGGGTTAGTTACAGACGGGTCCAAATGTGCTTCACAAACCGAGAGAGAGGGACAAAGAGGGGCTGAGTAAATCAATGCACTGTGTGCAACTCTATTGACAATGAAATAAGATTTTACCCATTTTAAATAGAAAAAAATAGAAAATCAACATTTGGCAAGCTGCCACAAATAAATCAATGTATGGGAAACCCTGCGAAAGAAAAGGTTGTTGGCACCTCATATTCACTCACAGCTGGATTTTAATAGCCTGTGGTTTAATACGTTTCTTTATTCGTTGCTATGATAGGCAATATGGTCTTGTCCACACTCTCATTGCACTTTCTTTAATGTGGGAAATGAATAAAACCTCATAAGACAGACTAACAATGGGCACATGTTCTGCCCTGTGGCTGTAATGATTAGCTCTCTGGCTTATGGGCTCATAGGGATGAAGCAGAGTATCTTGCCTTGCTTAGGCTTAAACCAGTAGTACATTCCTTTTATTTATTTATATAATAACTTAAATGCGCATTGATGTTATAGAGTAATTTAAGAGGCCTTTATCCTGGATTCAATAATCCCAGTACTGCATGAAGAGACCAATGTATGTGCTGGATTGTATGTGAAAGTATAATAAACTGAGGGGCTGAATATACATAGCTGCATCAGAAGATATTAATGGTTAAGTTATACTTTACCAGTTTGGCACCACATTTTCATTGTTGTCCCTTGTCTGTCCAGGTGCCTGCTGATGACTCTGTGGGGTTGCTAACTGAGCCCCAGGTGGCCATGTTCTGCGGGAAGCTCAACATGCATATTAATGTGCAGAGTGGCAAATGGGAGTCGGACCCCTCCGGCACCAAGAGCTGCATCGGCACCAAGGAGGGCATCCTGCAGTACTGCCAAGAGGTATTTAAACATAGTGAGACTGCTATTTACACAGAGACGGAGAAACCGATAGGGACAGTGAGAGAGCAAGCAAGAAGACAGGAAGACAAAGCTAATGTAGTGAGAAAGAACATAAGAATCTCTCACTTTTCTTCAGGTGTACCCAGAGTTGCAAATCACAAATGTTGTGGAGGCCAACCAGCCTGTCAGCATCCAGAACTGGTGCAAGAAAGGCCGCAAGCAGTGCCGCAGTCACACTCACATTGTGGTGCCATACCGCTGCCTGGGTAACCAGTTTTAATGATATAGGTGTATGTTACTGAGCTTGTTTCTGTCTATGGTTGTGAATGGATATACTAACTACCTGTAATGAGCAAAGGCGTGTTTATGTTTCAGTTGGGGAGTTTGTGAGCGATGCCCTGCTCGTTCCTGACAAATGTAAGTTCCTGCACCAGGAGCGTATGGACCAGTGTGAGAGCCACCTGCACTGGCACACTGTAGCCAAAGAGGTGAGACAATATCGCAGCATTCAATGTCACTGTATGAACTTCATATTGTATGTTATGCTCCCTCTATCATTATATTTGCTAGTGGCTTTTTCTTTCTATTTCTATCTGGTCTTCTGTTGGCTGCTGCTGAATGACTCAGCACTCCCTAATTTCATCCTCCCTCCGTTCTGCTGTCAACCGTCTCCACCACTTTGTTCCAGTTTGTCGTCTTTCCTTTCTGAGTGTTCATTCATGTTCAGTCATCCAAGATAATTTTTTAAACCTCTATTATAATAATAATCGGTGATTTAGAACTGAATTATGATTGTGGGGCTGAGTTTCCATTGTCCGGTAATTACCGGTCATTGACGGTGGTAATAATTCCCTCTACACAATTTGAATTGTGTTAAAATAGGCTACAGTGGTTTTCATATCTTTTTTTTTTTTTTTTTTTTAATTAAAAGAATGAACAATCATGTTTTTTTTTCATTTAAAAAATGACTGTAGACTGTAGCGTATGTGATAAAGGAAAAAAACTACATGTTGCGTTCTCAAAACAAACGGCACACAAACACAAACAGCGACAAGCAAGCGGGAAAGTCAAAACCCAAGCCATGGCGAAACAGATAAATATTGTGAATTACTTTATAAAACCAAGCGGCGGCCGGTCTAAGGTAAAGTAAGCCAAGAAATTGCTAGCGAGGACGAGTCGGCACCAGCTACAGCCCCTCTCATTAATATCACAAACGCAAATCGAGATACCATCCCTATGGTTACAGCCCTCCACGGTTACGGAGGCTAGACTTTCTCAACAGCCTGTGTGGTGCTTATTACCCCCAATTTCCACTGGATGCGTAACGGCTACGGAGCCGCTCCGGAACATCGGCGGAGTCATTAGGTTTCCATTAAAGTCAATGTGTGTATTTCTACTGACTGCAGAACGGCTGCGTTCCGACTGCGTCACAGCTCCGGCGGTCCGCAGCCCTCCGGAGCAGATTTGCAGAGCTTCTATTTTTGCCGGACGCCGCAGAGCTCCGCAGCAATTCAGCACACGGCAGATAGTGCGGGACAGGAAGTCGAGCACAGAAACAAAATAAAAATCTGGTTTATTTTCAAAATAAAATACACCATGCTCACGGCGGATCATATTTCCCTGCACTACACCTTGAAAAAACACAGCACAGAGTTGTTTCCCCTCTACTCCTCTGGATGGAAACAAACTGTTGTTGGTTTTGTGGTTCTATTCTACGTGAATTCGCGAGATATAGCGGGTCCTCGTGTCTTCAGCTGTCAGTCATGGCCGCAGCCGTGCCGCAACAAATCCGGACCTAGTGGGTATTGACGGACGGCGGAGCACGCAGCCGTTCCGCAGCGGAGCCAGTCCGCAGACGTTCTGCATTCAGTGGAAATCCGGGGTTAGGGATTACGGTGAAATATATCCGGAGTGGGTCAAACTCGCCAAGGTAGCCTAACCACATCAAAACAGCGCAGCGAAGTCGCCTTGGGAAAGGCAGAGGCTTATGCGCATCGCGAGTTGCAGAAAGACACAAACAACAACAATATATATATTGTTATAAAAATAACAATTATTTTGATTCAAGTCGGCATCTTATAATTTTATGAGCCAGTTTGTTTGTACTGTAGTTTGTATTGTTTTATTTCCTCTGCCTAGCAAATGGCCAACATGACAATTTTAATTCAGATCAGCACAATGTTATGTGCATTGATTTAATTCTTTTGGCCTCTCTGCCTGTAGCAAGTAGCCACATTTCCTAGCGGAAACACTGGTGTGGGGGCTACACTCCTTATCTCCAGTCACCAAACTTCACCACAATAAGCTCTCATATCCTTGTGAAATGATTGAATGTTGTGTGGTTTCAGGTTGTTTATAGCGCTGTAGGAAGTCCTTTAATGCCTGTTTTTGAAAATGTAGTCCTGTGGAGACCGCTCTATGAATCTCCATGACTACGGGATGCTGCTGCCATGTGGTATTGACCGTTTCCGAGGGGTGGAGTTTGTCTGCTGTCCGGCGGAGGTGGAGCGAGAGTCAGACAGCTCAGAGCTAGAAGGGGAGGAGTCAGACGTCTGGTGGGGCAGAGCTGAGACCGAATACTCTGATAGCAGGTACCATCCCTCACACACATTCATCACATATTCATCTAGTCTGATGGACACACACTTGTTGATACATAGACTGAACCAACTGCTCTCTCTGCAGCATGTCGCACCCGGCAGACACAGAGCCAGTCACCGCTGAGGGTGAAGAGGCGGAGACTTTTGAAAGGGATGAAAACGGAGATGGCGACGAAGATGAAGATGATGAGGAAGAGGAGGACGACGACGAGGACGACGACGAGGAAGACAACGACGTGACCAACGAACGGGATAGCGATGAGCACAACGCTAACATCGCCATGACAACCACCACCACCACCACCACTGAATCAGTTGAGGAAGTCGTTCGAGGTAAGACATCGAGCGAATACAAACCTTTTGTTTACATGTATTCATTTATTGGTTGTTTTTCATTGTGTGTTGTTTTGTTGATTACGTAACAAGCTCACATTCTGCATTCATTTTTATTTGAGATTTCATTTGCGTTTGCCTGTGTGTACATATCTCAGCCGTTTGTTGGGCTCGTGCTGAGTCGGGCCCATGTCATGCCATGCTGGAGCGCTGGTACTTCGTGCCTGAGAAGGGCTGCTGTGTTCCCTTCTTGTTTGGGGGCTGTGGGGGCAACAGGAATAACTTTGGCTCGGAGGAGTACTGCCTAGCTGTCTGCGGCAGCTCGTGTAAGTCCCAGGATCGGAGCCGTCTAAACCCTGAAGTGTCCACACGAGTCTGATTCCTGTCCTCAGACTGCTGCAGATTGTCTTTTTGTGTCATTAACTTCTTCTGCCTCTCCCTGTCCTGAGTGTCTGATGGCTCTTAACCACTCGGAGCACTGACAAGTGGATTAGGTTGCTTGTCTTCTAGTCTTGTGTTGAGTATTATAGGATTATTTTCTCTGCAAGATAAAAACATATCTTCTGATTTGAAAGGACATGGTCATGAAATCCTCCATCTCCCTGGTATAACATATTTTTGTTTGTGTACCTTTCACAGAAAGCAAAGAAAATATCTTTAAATTTGTTAAATGTGTCACGAACGTATAGTTTCATTGTTTGAAAGTGCTCTGTAATTTCCTAACACATCTGGGCACTATAGTTGTTAGCTAATGTAATTTTAACAAGAGTAAATAAAGGCATCTCTTGGGGACCACAAATTTGGTTCTCTAGTTAGTATTTAGAGCCTGTCAACCAGTATGATGAATGTAGGATTTAATTAAAAAACCAAGTTACAGAATCCATGAAACACGTCAGCCAGTGCAACAGTGTGGCTCATTGACGTCTTTTTAATAAGGGAGGCCTATGTCAGAGGAATAAACTATATCAGGCTTCGACAACACAGACAATACTTGCTAGTCAGATGAATTCATTGTTGGCTTTGGTCTTTACATGGGATTTGTTGACAATAAGATAAATATAGAATATCACCAGCCATTTTACATGAAGAGTCAGTAGTTTAGCTGATAATGTTTGAACATGGTAGTGTCCCTTTTGGAAAGCAGCTATGACACTCTAGTAGTTCACTTCAAAATCATTTAATTACTTATTTCATTATTTTCTAACCAATAACACTAACTGATACAACATGTGGACGAGGCAGCGTAAATACTCAACCCTGAATGTCAGTGTGCGTCTGCATGCATTTCTACACACGTGTGTTTGCATGCCTTGCAGTTGCAAGGTCTTGTGTCTGCTGCTGCAGCTCTGTAGTAGTCTGGTCTGGCAGTTGTGGGTCTCTAACGATCATAAACATGTCCTAACCAGCTGAGTGTTGCAGCATGTTGGACGCCATAGCGCGTGTGCGTGTGTGTGTGTGAGTGAGAATGGGGGAGGGTGTTGTTAAAGGTTAATGGGTTGATTTGCTGTTTCCACCCATACACCAGTGGTGCAGCGCCTGCCCTCATCCTGACTCTGCACTTTTCATCTTATCTCTAGGCTCCCACAATAAATAAATACATACGCACAACACTTGTACTGGGAAACTAATCCACCTTTGTCCCTTGATAATCTTTGTGTCTTGAATACCATTATTTGTGTTTGTATTGTAACATATCGTATGTTTTACACTTGTTCCTGCTGTATGTTACATTTCATTGATGTCTATGTGGCTGAGACCCTGTGTAATGTTGCCTCAGTAGACTGCATTGTGTGTTTCAGATGTGTTTAGTGTTTTTTTTTCTGCATTTACCTTTTATGCATCCTCTTTACTTATTCTCTTATAACCCTCTGAGTGTTTCCCCCCCCTGTCATGTGTTTGAATCCTGCCTCTATGTTGTTCTCCAGTGCCCACCATGGCCCCTAGTCCTCCAGACGCCGTGGATCAGTACCTCGAATCTCCCGGGGACGACCACGAACACTCTGACTTCCAGAAGGCCAAGGAAAGCCTGGAGGCCAAACACCGGGAAAAAATGTCCCAGGTATGTTTGTGTGTCAAGGTTAACATCCAAAACATTTCTGTCTGGAAATATTGCCCTATCAAGGTGTCCAAATGTCTAACGAGACATAGCCGGAATCTGTCGGTCTGTAATGCTTTTGACCCTGACGTCACACTCTTTATGTCCAGGTGATGAAGGAGTGGGAAGAGGCAGAGCGGCAGACCAAGAACCTTCCTCGCGCTGATAAGAAGGCTGTCATCCAGGTAGGACACACATCACAGCTTCTTCTGTATTTCTGTAAATTGTATACCATTATTTTGTAAATGTCAAAGGTGTTTTTTATGTACATTTTTGAGTTCCATTATCTTGGATTTAGCCAGAACACACTTATTACTTAATCACTTTTGATTGGATAAATTTATGTATGAAGACGTGTCATCAAAAATACAAAAAAAGAGTGATTTTTGATGTAGAAACACTCAAAAAATTGTTTTCTGCCGTATGGTTGACTTGGAATTGAACAATGGATACAGGATAACTTTTTTTTCATTTTATAGTATTTTTAATATCTGTTTTTAACTTGATCACCACAAAAAAATTCTGATCACATTTTAAAAGAAAAACTAAAAAAGTACCATTTATGTAAGAACAACATGCGCAACTTCATAAACAAACTTATTTGAAAGTAAAACCAAAAAAGAAATGTGACACTGTTGTATCAAAGTATCAAAATTGTTTTAGCAACATGATTGCTCATGGTAAATGTGTATTTCTGAAAACGTTTCTATGTGCAGCCCACAGAGTGTGGTAAAGGATTCTAATAAAACTATAACCATAACTGTTGGTATTTATAATGAGATATATAGTAAAATGGGTTATTGCTAAAGGTACCATATTTGCAGCACTTCCAGGAAAAGGTGGAGGCTCTGGAGTGGGAGGCAGCAGGAGAGAGGCAGCAGCTGGTGGAAACCCACATGGCCCGGGTGGAAGCTCTGCTCAACAGCCGCCGACGCCTGGCTCTGGAAAATTACCTTAGTTCCCTACAGGCCAACCCTCCACAGGTACACACACACGCACACACACACACACACACACACACACACACACACACACACACACACACACTCACACTTCTCTGGACTTTTCAAAAGAAGCCGAGCTGTTACAAGAAGTCATGGGTGTGTTCACAGTCAATGGGAGAGTTTTGAGAGTAACACTAGCTGTTTCAGTACATTTCCCATATGTATTAATTTATTCTGCAGTCTTACCTAGCAGGAAATATAATAAAGTGTATATATGAAACATATATGAGGTGTATAACAACACCTCATATGTTTCGTAATCGCACTAACACCATACAACACTGCCACCTCCAGGCTCGTCAGGTGTTGAGTCTGCTGAAGAAGTACGTCCGTGCAGAGCAGAAGGACAGGCAGCACACGCTGAAACATTACGAGCATGTCCGCATGGTCGATCCCAAAAAGGCTGCACAGATCCGACCTCAGGTACTCACACCTCGTTTACATACAGGCTGTACCAAACCTGTAATGTGAAAAAAAAGGATTTTAAATGCTTGTGTTGTTACATTCTCGGCATGGCCTAAAATAAAATGATACATTCATGCAGGTTTTAAGAAATTATGATTTCATAATTTAATTGGAACTTCTTTACTTTCTTCTGACCTTTTAGGTTTTGACCCACCTGCGTGTGATCGACGAGAGGATGAATCAGTCTGTCGGTCTGCTCTACAAAGTGCCCAGTGTGGCGAATGAGATCCAAAACCAAGTCTGTAAGTGTTGGCTTTTATATTTTTTACCAACTGTATGATGTTTTTTTTACAGTCTGGATATGAGGTTTCACTATTTATCAAATGCTATTTAAGATTACAGTGTCATATTTAAAAATAAGTTCTCCTTATAAGGGATCACCTATAAACAAAATGCACTTAAGGATGAATTTTTGTGAAATAGTAACTAGACATCTTCACATCAAAAAGCAATTCCCTTTTTTTTAAATTGTTTTTAACTGCTATTTAATGTTTTATGTGAAGCACTTTGAATTGCCCTGTTGCTGAAATGTGCTATACACATAAAGCTGCCTTGACTTGCCTTGCCTTGAATGCAAATAACTAGATCCCATTCAGTGATAACGCATGTTTGTTTACAATCACTTCCGGGTAGAAAACCCCTGCGTCCCGTACATACAATTGAACGGCGCTGAGCAAACGGGGATGAGGAACAACTGGATATACTCATCTTATTCCTCATCTGAAATGCATGTTTGATGCTTTCATATTTAAACACTTTCACTAACATTAGGTCAGAGACCAACATAACTGACACATAGAGAAGATTAAAGGTGCTGTAGGTAGGATTGGGAAGATCCAGGACTTAGCCAAAAAATTTGAACATCAACAATTTCTCAGTCCCTCCCCCCCTTTCTGCTAAAGCCCAAAACATTCTCCTAAGCCCCTCCCCCCACAAGGGAGAATGAATGTGTGTGCATGGGCAGTTAGACACCCACCTGGCCATGATTGATGCATCTGAACAGGGAGCGGTGGATTTTTGCAAATCGCACTACAGGCTGTAGGTGGTGCCAGAGGAGCCAGAATTTTTTTTAAATTACCTGCTTCATGTAGTTCTACTGGAACATAGGGTCAGTTTCAGCAAATATGACAGAAAGTTAGTTTTATAAGTAGGGCTGTCAAAATAAAAAAAATAATAACGCAGATTAATCCATTCCATATTGACATTTGACCCGGAGCCGTTCTAGCCACCATTCAACTGTAAAATGAAGGAGGGACACGATAATGTGCTGCCTGGATCATTAACTGGAACATTTACTTGTAAAAATCTTCTTCCTGCCAACCCTGGCTACCGAAATCTGGTGCCACTGATATGTCTGCACTCATCTCTGATGCTCTGAAACAGACGATACAGGCAACACAAACACCGCTGCACGTGACACTAGTTAACACTACACTCGACAGCAACTAACTTTAGCCTACCGCTAGCTAGTAGCTGGATTAAAAACGGTTAAAATGCTGACAGCTAACGCTGAACGGTGTAAAGTTTGACTGTGTTTTACTGTAGAGGATTCAACACCGGTATGTAACAATCTGCAGCTGCCGAAAAACACAGACGGTGCGTTCAATGAAACTGGTAAACTACAGCCTTGTGGTGCATTTGAAGTTATTGTAAATGTCCTTTTCCCATCTGGTGGTTGTTTTTGTCATTCAACAGCAATTTACTAGTGAAATAAGTTATTGTTGTTATTATTATACATTATTATTAAATCATTTAATTTTGACCATATGGCCTTAGCAATAAACAAGCCGTTCTTTAATGTCACCAACTGTTTAGTACCCTTTTTTTCTTTTTTCTTTTTTTACTTTCTTAAAAAGTATCGGTTCAGGCACCGTTAATTATGTATGCGATTAATTTCGATTAATTAATCAGAGTATGTAATTAGATTCAATTTTTTAATCGATTGACAGCCCTATTTATAAGTCTTACCTATTGCACCTTTTTTTTTTTTAAAGGAATAATTTATGACCATTTTCCAAAACTGCTACTCTTTTTTTTTTTTATTACTTTTTTGTTTATATGCTTTTATAAGTTTTTTTCCCCCCAATTCTAGATAACCACAATTTTATGTTTGATGTCAGTATTATAGTTGAAACAATTAGTTAAAGGTCCAATATGTAATATATTTACTGTAATAAATCCAAAAATGACCACAATTTGTCATCAGATATTAAGGAAACATACTAAGTAAGGAAATGTCTGTTTGTGTTTTGGCCTGTGTGTAAACCCAGCGCGCTACAGTTGTAGTACAGCCATGAAAGCAGCAAACAAATGAACAGGATCAACGGAGATAGATTCTACCCGACCTAAAAAAAACGGCATGTTTCTAACAGTTGCGTGACCAGAGACGTAACAAACCCCGGGTAAATATTGGAGATGTATTTAAAGATGGAGACAACTTAGAGCCCAAAAGGACGCCGAGTTGGCTAATTTCCTCCTGAACAGGTAAGCATTAGCTTCAGGCTAATTTATCACGGCTACAAGGGACGGGCATTTCATGTTATTTCAACATTTGTGTAGCTACTCACACTGAATTATATAGCTAGAGTACCCGAGTTGGTTACTCGCAAAAACAATTGAGACACAGCCAGTGAAGTGATCCCAACTGGTCCTGGCTAATGCCACCATGCTAACCCTGCTAACTGCTAACATTACCGGAGGACCATGTCAGGCCGGCCACGGCTGATTACAACGTGGCCGCTGTTCAGCGGCCGTAGCCGACAACGGTGAGTTATTTGAAGCCAAGAGAGGGGGCTGTAAATCGGGAAGCGATTGTTGCCGTAATTCTAAAGACAATAAAGTGTGTTCCGTCGGGTGGAGAGCATGGCAAGGTAGTGGTATTTTTAGCGGTTCCTATCGTAATTCTAAGCCGAGGAAGTGTGTCTGTCTGGCATGTGGAGAGGATGGCGAGGTTGTTGTGTTTTTAGCGGTTCCTACTATAATTCTAAGCCGAAAAAGTGTGCCTGTCAGTTGGGTACAGAGCTCCAGGCGGAGCCAGGCTAATCTCAGCCTGGCAACCTCTGTGAACTTTGAGTCTGGGGAGGAGGGGGCGGGGGAGACGACTCTCTCCAGTATTTTGAATTTGTACTGCAGTAACTATTTTAAACACTAGCTGTCAGTATTACATATTGCACCTTTAATTAATTGATTAGTCAATCAACAGAAACATTAAACACCAAATGAGTAATTGATTAGTTCGGCACAATATGATCAGCAGCCTAAGCGAAAATAAATATGAAAATATAAGATTGAAAAATAAACATTAAAATAATGGTTGGTAGCAGCCCTTGTCAGTATGCTGAATATGTGTTTTATATGTGTTGTGTTCATTTTAGAGAAAGATGAGCTCAAATATTAGAATTATCAGATTAACCAACCTAAATATTACCACCAGCCTTAACATACAGACTTCATTAAGTAGCCCCACCTATGAGCCACATACAACCTCTAGTACTGCTGAGTGAGGATGAAAACCAGTTTAACAGCATGAAGTCCAGTGATGGATGGTGTGCTGATAACACAGCATCTCTACTGTTGGTTTGTCTTCAGTAATCAGGACACTGGACACACCATATATCTTCATGCTGTCTCTCCCTCTCTCACGCTCTCTTTCTCCTTTTTCTTTCTAGCTGTGATAATGCAGAGAGTTCAGTCTGAGCTGTCTCAGCAAGTCTCTTCCCTGCAGAGCGATGGGCGGGTGAGTCGAGTAGCACCCACTCACAGATGTATGAAGTCTATACTGTATAAACTGCACTGTCTCTCTGAATAGAATCACCTCGGCCCTATGTGGAACGAGACAGGGTCGCACACAAAGTGGCCATGTGCACACAGAAACTTGGGTGTAGTCTTGGTATAGGAATGGTGTATATATAATGCAGAAAGTAACAAAAGGCAGAAAGACTTTGTTTAAAATGGCTCAGCTGATCACAGATAGTGGCGACTGTAATCAAGTAAAGTAAATGAATAGGAGTGAAGAAATCAAACAGTTCCATCTTAAAAAAAAAACATGATCTCCCAGGAGGATACTGTATCTAAAAGGCAAAAAAGATTTAGACTGTTAGATCATAGTTGTAGAGATGATTAATTTCCCGCTTTGTGTATTGGGCATCAGCGAGTTGAAGTCCTGTGGGTGTCAGACATTTCACCGTTTAGCAGGTAATCATCGGGAGTAGATGACATTTTCAAAGAAAGTTTTCCCCACAGTCCCACACCGTTATGTCCATATTAATTAATGTTCCTCTGTGTTTGCAGGTGGACGGCAGGGTGAGTTACGGTAACGATGCTCTGATGCCTGATCAGGCCTACAGCTCTGCTCCTATGGACGCTGGCCTGGACGGACTGGGCTTCATCCATCCTGAGAGCTTCAACCAGGCCAACACAGAGAACCACGGTAACACACACACACACACACACACACACACAGAGACAGAAAGATACTAGTTTGAAATTCATAAAATGAGAATTAAAAATGATAGGAGCTCAATGAAATCACCACTCAATTTCACTTTGCAATTTGACATCTAAGCCCCCTTTTTATTTGAATATTTTTTTTTTCCAGTTGAGCCTGTGGATGCTCGTCCAATTCCAGATAGAGGACTCCCCACGCGACCTGGTGAGTGTATGTTTGTGTGTATTTCTGAGTCCAGTATGGCTGCGAGGAAGTGCTTCACACATGACCGGAGGATTAATCAATATTACCTTTGATCATGTCTGCATGTAATTGTTTATTAACATAGTCCTCACACAAGGATAAGTTAAAAATGGACCAAAATCTATCAGCATGAGATCTTAAAAGTTGCAAACAAACAAGTTGTTTACATTCAGTGTTACTCCCCAAAATGCAGTGTGTGTCCTTAAGCTCTAATAACCAAGTAAATACCCTATTAATATCATAAGGCTGTGATTATTATTGCAGTATTACTTTTTCCCATTTCATTTTGTTTAATGTATGTAGGACAAACAAATGCTATGTCACTACTAAATGTCTTTAGACATGTATGTATTTTTATTAAATACCCTGTCTGTGTATTTTGTTTCAGTATCTGCCCTGAAGCCAGAGGAGATGCCAAAAGTGCGGACGGAGACTGAAGAGGGGCAAAGTGCTGGTTATGAAGTTTACCATCAAAAACTGGTATAAAAAACACATCATGTCATTTCTTTTTGGTGCAGTGGTGTCTGCACTTAAATGGTGTGCACATAAATAGCGTTGTTTTTTTTGTTTTTTTAAATGACAGGTGTTTTTCGCTGAGGATGTGGGCTCCAATAAAGGTGCCATTATTGGACTTATGGTTGGAGGGGTTGTCATAGCAACTGTCATCGTCATTACCTTAGTGATGCTGAGGAAGAAACAATATACTTCTATTCATCACGGTGTAATTGAGGTAAAGAAAGCCCCTTTTAAAACAAAGGTTTTGTGTGAAATGCAGCCAGTGTGTTCATTTGTTGTCTATTACATTTTTTGTTTGCTTCACCAACCCCCTTTATGTGTTGCTAGGTGGATGCAGCAGTGACACCAGAGGAGCGTCATCTGGCCAAGATGCAGCAGAACGGTTACGAGAATCCCACCTACAAATTCTTCGAGCAGATGCAGAACTAAAGAACTGCTCAACATTTTCTCCAGACGTACCCCCACACTCTCACTCGTAGTGTCTGTTCCATTCTGGTCCCTTGCCCTCAGCCCCTACACCCTCACTTTCTCGCCCTGTTAAAGGCAAAGGCGTGAAGAGTACTGCAAAGGCTGATTTTTATCTTGTTTTGAAAGTTGGGAAAAGATCGGTGAAATCTTTGTATCAGTTAATGTCTCAGTCAGGGGTTTGGGCTTAATCCCTGATCCCTCGATTGTAAAGAGCCACTTGAGCTCACATTTAGCTGCCATTGATCAGACAAGGGTACCCTGTTTCACCTGCACTTTTCAGCCAATCACAACACAAACATCCTAGTGTTTTTACTGAAAAACCCTGTTGACGATTTATAGCAAGTCTCTGAGACCAAAAACGTGTAAATCCAAGCAGTGTAATTCCCAGTCTCTCCCTCATCGCCCCAACTGTTCCATTTTCCTCAAACTGCTCCACTCATCCCCCTCTCCGTAAACAGCTGTGCTGTGTTTGCTGACATAACAGCTCTTAGAGCTGGCAATGGCAGGAGGGGCTCTCAGAGCACCTCCTCGCACAATTAAAGCCCAACTGTTTCAGGTTTGTTTTTCAAAAAAGGAGAAAAAAACTCAGAAAAATGATATGTAATCAACATATGTAAAAGTTGAAGATTATTGAATGTTTTGTTTTCTGATTTTTTTTATGTGTAATATATTAAGACGGCGATTAGCTGTAAGTATATGTAGTGCATGGCAATGTTGATGACAAATACAGTATACTGTATGTTGAGGTCCTCGGGAACGGTCCTCTTACCAGATATTTTAGCAGGATTGTACATTTCTAGTGTCTTCTTTGTGATCTTGTGATATGAAGAAGAGAGTATTCAGAACCCAGTCTGCTTTGTCACACAGACTTGCTTTAACTGAATCTTGGCTCATTACGCTCATCTCCATGCTTCACTGTTGTGTTAGCTGCATGGGCAAAATGCTCTATATGTACAGTAATATATGAAGTGTAATAGTATCCGAAAGGAAGACAATTTTGTTACTGTTTGCGTTCTATGCACTCTGTCATATTGGAAGTCTGATTATCACCAAATATTGCTGTTAAGTCCCTAATGCTAATTCACCCTAACGCTGCACACTGGGTTTTTGTAAAACGAGGAGGTCAAAATTCAGAAAGGATGTTTTCTGAAAGTGTATCATTCCAGATTTATCATTCCACTCTCTTTTGATTGTAAATATTTGGAAGATCAAAATCCGACTCTGTTGCCCAGTTTCATTATCAAGCTCCACTTCTCAGTTTTCTTCCCCCTTGTTCATGTGTTCTTCCGTCTTTCCTTCTAAGTCCCATTTGTCCCGTTTACCCTCTCTTTTTGGCCGTGTCAGCAATATTGTACAGCGCAGCTTTTGGGAGTATTTGTTTAAAAGACGGGACTTGTTTGGCCCACAAGGATCAAACGTTTTCTCCTCTTCACACACATTCCTTCACGAGATCTCACATGCACATTCTATTTTTCTACATTTCCTGTCTGAACAAGTGCAGTGCTTCTGTTTGTCCTGTGATGGATATTTCTTTGCCATATCTGTTTTCAAGACTCTTAACAGTCCTCATGAGGATGACCACAACTCACATCAGCATAGAGACACATTTCCCTCTCCCTTAACTAAGTTATTAACACCACCTCCAGTTAACATGAATGTGACATGCATATTGTGCTTTTATACCATAGAAATACAACACATATCACTTCTCTACACATTATGTCCGCACGCGTAGTGTACAGACACACTAATTGAAGCTCTTAATCAGGTCAATGTTTAAAATTTGTATTGATGCTCACTCTGGGTGTCTTTGGAGTCTTGTGTTAAAAAAAAGGTGCTTTTTTTTCTTCCTTTCATTGATTCAGTGACCCTCTGTGTAGTTACATGAACCATTTGCTTAGAGTAAGAAAAAGCTTTCTACACTCACTATACCATGAATAAAATTTTGAATGTACATAACTTTCTGACTTGTTTGTAATTTTGAATCTCTTTCTATTATGTATACAGGATTATAAATATTTACTTTTTAAAGCTTGAAGAAGAAAAGACTGAATCACAAAAAGAAAAATGCTTGCCACTTTATTCCCTCTAGTGGACAAAAAAGGGTCCAGCGATTTAGGGAACAAACACTAAATAAAATACAAAACAGGTCCTGTATAAATGGAAAATATGAAAATACACTTGTCCTTGTGGCTATCAAAAACATTAAGTACCGGTATATACAGTGGAAATGATCCTAAACTACAGACAAGGAACTCCTTACACAAAGCTCATAACTCAGTCACACCTTAAAGCATTCAGTCACATGCACACAACAGCATTTCTTAGTAATCACACACAGACATTCGCCTCCTCATCCTGAACCCAATTCTCTTGGTTAGAGTTAAAGAGAAGATAAAAAAAAAAAAAACTTTTTACCTTTTTACCCTCAGTCTAACTTCAAACTGTAAAGACAATAACAAAGTTGTTAATCCACACTGATCAGGGATCAGCCTTGCATTTCTGTGCCTGATAAACACAGTTGTGTCAAAAAAGAAGAAAGTTGATTTCCAATCAGCGGTTGAGAGCAAACTTTGGCAGCTGGAGGGCGCTTTAATGCATCCTCCTTCAACTGTCTTTGTCTAGTGTGGTGGCCAGCGTCACTGTAGTGATGGGCTGACCGATGCCATGCATCTGCATGCGAGCCAGTTTCTTCTGTTCACACTCGGTCACCAGGTTGTTGAGCTCAGCAGCACTGTAGCCAATCAGAGTTCTCAGGTCGCACACAAACTTGTAGACAAAGCGCTTGCCCTGCACCTTGCTGATCATGTCCCCGTCGTAGTAATACCTAAACGAGAAAATGAAAGTCAAAATCTTGCTGCACAAAGCCCAAATAAAATCCTACAATTGAAGAGTATATTGTCTCGTGAAAAATCCTGTCATGTTTCCAATACTACCACCATAGTGCATTTTTTCAACAAGCCACCTTGACACCCACACCCAGATTTAAAGGTGCACTCAACAGATTTTACATATGAATTCACTTGTGTTAACAGTTGTATAATGCCTTCTGTGGCCTTGAAGGAGCTTTGCGTTCGTCATCATCTTTGTTTTTTTACAGCAAGCCTGTGTTTACCAAGCAGAGTGGTTGGAAGAAAATATGCTATTGAGTTGCATTGTGGGAAATGTAGGATCCAGTGTTTCTGGAGCTTGACCCTTCCAGGGACTAAAAGTCAGGATATGTCAACCTCTGCTGCACTGAGTTTGATCATTTTTCTCCCACTTTGTGGAAGTGCATTACTAAACTACTGGAGTTCCCTTTACAAAAAATAAACAAACCTGAGGGCTCTGCTGAGTTTCTCATAGTTCATCGTAGGCTTGTTCTTGCGCTGGCCCCATTTCTGCGCCACAAGCTCGGGCTGGTTGAGTTTGAACTCACCCTCCTCGCCCACCCAGCAGATGCAGTCTCTTGCATCCTTGTCTGTCAGCAGCTCCAGCAGGAACTGCCACAACTGGATCTGACCGTTGTTGCCTAGAACCAGAGAAACATGGTATTCAGTGTAAAATGTTATAGTCATAAAAGAATAGATGCATTTGCATTAAAGAACACTGCACCACAACATTTGTGGACTGTTTAATGTAGAGTAGGGCTGATACAAACATGATGAGTCAGTCTGTTATTATTTTCTCAATTAATCAATATTCTTGGTGTTTTTTTTAATTATTTATTTATTTTTTTAACTTTAATAAATGTCTGAAATAATATTCTAAAGCCCGAGGAAAAAATCTTCAAATATCTTATTTTGTCTGATTAACAGTCCAAAACACAAAGATTATTAGTTTATTATCACTTAAGGCAGAGAAAATCAGCAAAATATCACACTTGAGAGGCTTTTGGCACACAAAATGACTTAAATTAAATGACTGTCAAAAAAATGTGCCATTTAATTTTCTGTAGAATTCCTAATCGATTATTGGATTAAATGGACATCTTGGAGCTCCGTCTGTTTTCACATCTGTACATACCTGGCCAATCGCTGTGCAGTGCATCTGAAGAACCATGTAAGCTGCTTACAAACAAACTACATTCAGAGTCCTTATGTGTGGCGAGTAGTACCTGTGCGGTTGCCAGGTGAGCTGCGCTCCTCTCCCCCTGAAATTCGGGGAGTTCTGGGGCCACGGTTCTGCTTCAACACCTTTATGGCAGTGGGTGTGCTCACTTGAGTTGGGATTATGTGCACAGCTGGAGACACAGAAGGTAAAGTTAGCGATGATCAGAACGACTGTTTTTAGAGTGTTTAGAGTCCACTGTACTGTAAGTAGAGCTATTCCATCTGCAAGAAAAGGACACTTTCTCCCTTTAAAAGTAAATTTTTTTTCAAGATCACATCGCTGCCCTATGGGCAAGTAAAAGAGTTCACTGTGTCGTGTTTCATCAGATCAGGTAACTTTAGCAACTCATGACTAGCCAAATCTAGTCCATAATTGACAGTGTCTACAAAAGCATTTTTTTTATGGAGACCTTTAATTTCCTCTTTGGCAGATTTTTCAATAAAAAACTCTTACGCTGATCAATGGTGACAGTAGCATCCCCTCCAGACTGGTCCTGGCTTGCCAACACATCTGAAATACATACAAGGGATTAGGACAAATTCATCAGGTCATGATTACTGTCCCAGGTACAAACAAGATGCAACTTTGGCCTTTATTTTACCTCTGCTGACACACGATCAACAGGGCTCAAAATACTAGGGGTGGGAATCTCTTGGCACCTCACGATTCAATTTGATTCAGAGGCCAACGATTTGATTCTAAACCGATTATCGATGCAACAATTTTTTTATGTACATTTCCATGCGTGGTTTTTAAAAATATACATATAAATCTGAGTTTGCTACTCAGAGTTTGCTAATCACTTCCTAGACAAAGCTTAGATTTTGACATATTTGTCTCACAAGTTTTAATGAAATGTTTTGTCCACTGAGGTTTTTATTTTGTAGTCATTCCATGCTTAAACCTTAAACGTGCTTGTGAAAGTCACCTTCTCTCAGAGTAATCTTCCATGTCAGAGACTCAGTCATGTTTAAAGGTGGAGAATTGGCTTCTTAGAACATGAAACATGAGGTGGTCAGATGTAATGTGATAAAGTAGATGAACACCCTATATGTGTTTTGCCTAATTACTTTATGTATGTCTTATTAGATCATGTGTATATATACAAAAATTTGTTTTCCTTTTGGCCATTTTTGTGTGTTTTTTTCCTGCACTCTTGCCTAAACTCTAAGTTGTTGTCCATTATCCCATCCTCTTTCAGTCACTCTTTAATAACTTTTAAATAAAAATCAACACTTTATTTATTTTTTAATCTATTATTAACTTATCAGAATCAAGCATTGAATCGTTCTAGAGAGAATCGCGATTCATCTAAGAAACGATTATTTTTCCCGTTTTTCTTCATGTGCACTAATTCGAAAACAACTCAACTTTCAAACAACTCTATCTGACTTACATTTGCGTAGGAGTTCCAGGTGACTCCAGAGTATCTCTCCGTTAGGCACTTTCTGAAGGAACTCTTCCTGGCTGAATGAGCAGAGATCTCGACCTGGGATGTGAATGCTGCCTATTTCCATCTCATCAATGTTAAACTCCTTCATTACCCACACAGCCCAGTGGATCACCTGGTCAGCTGACCAGAGCACAGGATCTGAGGAGAGAGAGAGGGAGCGAAACATCATACACTAACAACCACATGTATTTGTCACCACATTAAGGATTGTTTTTTTTTCCCCAGAGTAATGTATTTTATTGAAAGGTTCCTCACCATATGGTATGCCCAGGCGAACCTGCTCTTTGCGGTAGCCTTCAAGTGCTGCGGCCCAGCGTGTAACCTGCTCCGACGTCTCATCAGACAGGCCAGATCGCTCCACAGCAATGAGTTGACCCTCCTCCACCAGACCTCCCTCCTCTCCTGCTGCATCTGGATCAATCACCACCTCTACCGTTTCTACAGGCTTCACAATTTCCAAAATGTTCAACTTCTCCTCACCTGGACAAGGGGAAGAACACAAAAGGTGTGAGGTTGATGTGTGAATGTGCAAATTTTAATTTGGACACAAACAGCAATATATAGCTGCCGTTTTTCTGATCTTATCAGTACCTGGTTTGGTTATTATCTGCAGGCTCAGCTGCACTGTGCCATCTGTCTTTACTCCCTGATCGAAGAGGCTGTGGTCAGGGTGAAGCTGAAAATAATAACACAGATAAGCTGAATCAGAGATGAAGAAAGACACATACTTTGCTGTTCAAAAGACGGCTATTGGACTGGGGTTTTTTTGGGTAACAATAACAGATCTTGATGTGCTCTATTTATGAACGTTGTTACCTGAATGTCCTGCAGGCAGATCTCATATGCATCCAGTGACATTTGGATACGGGGCTCCAAGAGCTTCTTCAAATTGCCAATGGGCTCATTGATGTCAATATCTTGTTGAATCAAATCTGATGCAGTGATGGTCTGCTCCTCAACCCTACATGTAAAAGAAGACAGGGAAAAATAACTGTAAATTTGCATTTGCAAGAGTATGCAATTCATATTACCATCAGCCTGCTTACCCTTCCTCCAGGCATGTCTGTTTCTCCCGTTCATCGATCTCGATCTCTATCATCTCTTCTTCACTTTTAGACATTCTGTTCTATGCAGAGAGCCAAACTGTAGGAAAGTAATGAAATAGGTGTTTAACTGTAATTCATACATATTACGACATATTAATGTAACACAATCCAATTGTACATTGAATATTTATTGGGTTTCAGACTGTTGGTAAGAAAAAAAACATTGAACTAATCATTATTTGAAGATGTTACATTGGGCTCTGGGAAATTGTGATGGCCAATTTGAACTATTCTCAGAATCAGAATCAGAATCAGAAAGGGCTTTATTGCCAAGTACGTTGCACATACGAGGAATTTGTCATGGTGTTGTTGGAGCATGTCACACATACAAATATAAGAAGGATAAAAAGATATAAACAATATAAGTATAAACATATACACACAGTACGTATTAATAACGATAAAATAAATTTAAATAAATAGTAAAATAAGTTAAACAGTAGTGAAAAGGGACGCTACAGCAGAGTAGGTACAGTGGCATGAGGAGCCAGAGGTGGGGTGTGGAGAGAGTCAGGATGGATTCCGGGCCTTGTTTAGAAGGTGGCGGAGGGAAAAAAACTGTTTATGTGGCGTGAGGTTTTGGTCCTAATGGACCTCATCCTCCTGCCAGAGGGGAGTGGCTCAAAGAGCTTGTGTCCAGGGTGGGAGGGGTCAGCCACAATCTTTCCAGCACGCTTCAGAGTCCTGGTGGCGTATAGGTCCTGGAGCGGTGGCAGATTGCAGCCAATCACCTTCTCAGCTGACCGAATGACACGCTGCAGCCTGCCCTTGTCCTTGGCAGTGGCAGCAGCGTACCAGATGGTGATGGAGGATGTGAGGATGGACTCAATGATGGCTGTGTAAAAGTGCACCATCATTGTCTTTGGCAGGTTGAATTTCTTCAGCTGCCGCAGGAAGTACATCCTCTGTTGTGCTTTCTTGACGAGGGAGCTGATGTTCAGCTCCCACTTGAGGTCCTGGGAGATGGTAGTTCCCAGGAAGCGGAAAGACTCCACAGTGTCAATTGTGGAGCCACAGAGGGTGATGGGGGCAGGTGAGGCTGGGTTCTTTCTGAAGTCCACAACCATCTCCACTGTCTTTAGAGCGTTGAGCTCTAGATTGTTTTGCTTGCACCAGGTCACCAGGTGGTCAGCCTCCCACCTGTAGGCGGACTCGTCTCCATCAGAGATGAGTCCGATGAGGGAGGTGTCGTCCGCAAACTTTAGAAGCTTGACGGACTGGTGACCGGAGGTGCAGCTGTTGGTGTACAGGGAGAAGAGCAGAGGAGAAAGAACGCAGCCCTGGGGGGATCCGGTGCTGATGGTCTGTGAGTCGGAGACGTGTTTCCCCAGCTTCACATGCTGCTTCCTGTCAGACAGGAAGTCAGTGAGCCACCTGCAGGTGGAGTCAGGCACACCAAGCTGGGAGAGTTTCTCCTGAAGCAGAGCCGGGATGATGGTGTTGAAGGCAGAGCTGAAGTCCACAAACAGGATCCTGGCGTAGGTTCCTGCGGAGCCCAGGTGCCGGAGGATGTAGTGGAGGGCCAGGTTGACTGCATCGTCTACAGACCTATTGGCTCTGTAGGCAAACTGCAGGGGGTCCAGGAGGGGGTCAGTGATGTCTTTGAGGTGTGAAAGCACAAGGCGCTCAAAGGACTTCATAACCACAGAGGTCAGGGCGATGGGTCTGAAGTCATTAAGTCCTGTGGTCCTTGGCTTCTTGGGGACAGGGATTATGGTTGAGGTCTTGACCAGACATTTCAGAGCCCAAGTGATTCATGAAAAATTATAAAATTAAAGAAAAGTTTGACTGATAATGATAAATCTAATATCAAATCTAATAAATCTTAGTTGATGCCCTAAATTGTAGATCTTTTGTCGTAGAGGTGCTCATGTCACTGTGTCCTGCAATATCTGTCAACTAGAGGTTAAGTTAAATCATTTTATTTTATATTTACATACACACACTTTTAAAGGCCTGATGTGACGTCATCAATCGCTGTTTCTTGTTTTATCTAACCAGCAATCCAAAACCTCAACATATTCAATACAATAATGCAAGACCAAGAAATGCAGAAAATTGTCACATTTGAAATTTTTTTTTTTCATAATGCCATTAACATTTAAAAATGTATATACATTAAAACTTTAATCCTAACACAATAATGTCACTAAATAGCAAATACACTCATGCTCACTGCAGGAAAAGAAATGCTAGTGATCTCTCATTTATTATTCTGTAATTGGAAGGTTTAGTAGCACAAACAACTAAAAGGCATCTACAAAGCTTAAATAGTTGATGTCTGAATAACAGAATATTCGGCTTCAGTGTGTAAATGTGTGGCAGTGGGATAAGGGTCCATGATATTTTTATATTTATATTTATATATATATATATATATATATATATATATATATATATATATATATATATATATAAACTGCAGTTCGGGGGGTTTCTACTATAAAGGCCTCTCAGCCTCGACTCCTCATTGGCCGTCTGAAACAGTTCAGTAACTGCTAACGTTAGCCAACTCGAGGGCGAGGCTTTGGCGTCTAGAGGCCAACTGCTAGGCCATTAGATACCAAAAATAGTGTCCAAACATAACTACACATCATAAACACATAAAAAGTAAGATTCATACGCTATGCTACACGTGTCAATACACTGAAGCTAGTAAACAGTGAACCAAGTTAGCTACTATTTTGCAAGCGAATGCGCAGCTGGGCGAGGCAGTCCATTACACAACCGTCGGTCCCCGCGTGCTAAACAACGGTTAAAATATGCTAGAAACGCACTGCAGTTGATAACTAAAACAAATCTTTGTTAAATCACACTTTAACTCTGCACGTAGAAAACTTTTAAAACGGAAATAGAATAAACGGAAACAAAACAGCATAGGGCAAATGGAAAGGAGCCGGAAATCCTGGCTAAGGTTTACAGCGTTACAAGACTTCCGAGAGCAGCCGCGATAAATGCGACACAAGCTGCAGAGGGAAACTAACAAACACCACCGAGCGACTGCGATGTCGACACTGAAACAACGTTCGGTTAAACACAAGCTGCAATTATACAGAGAAGTATCGACTAAAAGCAGTTTTTATCGTCTCTGGGTGTATACGCACTGTGTTTGAGGCTGGACGGTGGTCGGTAGCAGCAGGCAGCCACTCCACTGCTGTTAGCAACCCAGCTAACGCAGAATTGATATAACTGAGTTTGTCCTGGGAAAAAAACTAATGTTTCACTTTTCCAGATAACGAGAAAGCATCCGGAGGAGAGTTAGCTTTAGTGGAAGTTGGATAATGCTCTGCGAGCTTGAAGGTAGGCGGCCTACTGCCACTAAGCTCAGAAATCAACAGCAGCTAACATTAGTGAGCCACAAAATAGCGGGAAGTGTAAGCACGACAAACTGACCCCTTAAATGACTACGATTTAGTACAATTTCTTTATAACAAGCACGCGTATCTCCGAAATATCCATACCTCTTAAACGTCTGGCCTCGAAAGATGTTGGATTATGTTCAACTGTGGTAGATTAGCTGCTAAAATTCACACAGTCGGGTCGTATCATGCAAGTTTTTGGTCAACACAACTACACACCACACACTCAGGAGGGGCGGAGACTAACTGGCAAGACGGTTACCCTAAAACTTGTATGGAAAATACAAAAGATTACTGTATTTACGTCTGTACTTTAACGTGGACTTTATTGGCGTTGTCATAATTTTGGATGGTGTTCTCGGTACAAAATTGTGCCCAGCAGAAGGCCTACATGTTTCCCATAAGCTTTACATGTCATGGTAGTCGTTTTAAATTGATGACACTCTTAAATTCTAAAACAAAAATATCCCCATCAGTTCCAACAATTAACATTATGTTTATTCTCTGTCGACTTCAGTCATTTTATTTTTAAGTTCCTTTCCTGCAAGTTGTTTAGGCTAAGTGAAAAGTCGAGTCAAATATGAGGAGGATCTGTAAAACTGATAGATTTGAAATCAGCCATTTGTAATACTTGCAGCCGCTAGGGGGCAAAGATGAGCTGTGTGTGCCTCTATTCAGCCTCCTCTCCCCACACACACACACACACACACACACACACACATTATCCCAACACGTTTTGCCCAGTCACAGAAAACCTGTTTTAAGGAATTTGCACAATGTAAGCATAACATATTAAAGGTATTAAAACGACATTTTGACACAGGGACCCCTCTACAAAATCTCAATACTAGATAAAATGTAGGGGCCACCTTAGGGCCCCTACCAATTCAGTATGTGGTCCCTTCCAGCCTTGGTTTGCAATAGTAAGGTTTTTGTGTCTACGTGTAAAAGCTATGTGATGGTTATATTGATGCACATTACTGTGGTTGGCCTTTTTGTTCTTGCAGACTAAAAGATTAAGCTAGGCAAACTGATATTAAGTGGTACTTGTTCTTTGCAATGACAAGATATGCATTGCCTATCCACCACCAAGCTCTTCATTTTCCTTAATGTACAGTGTCCTGACTCCGGAATTTATTCAATCATAGGTTTGTACTGTTGCATTTCTGTTAATCTGCTATTATATTTGAAGGACAACCCAATGTCTGTATATACTGTATGTTGATTTTGTTGTACAGTCATGTTTATAACTCTTGATTGAATTTTGTACAAAAGTGTCAAATTTAAGAATAAATGTATCGATAAAACCAAATTGTTTTTGTTTGTGGCTTAAATAATTTGACAAAAGGCATGATTTTGTTTATATCTCTTTATGTCTGTCATAATGTTGCTCCCTGGGGATCACTAGGATTTGCCAAAATAAATTTATTTAAAATGGTATGTAAAAATCCAGAACATCATAAGTAGTTATAGAAAGACCATTTGGATCCAATGGCACCATGTGTATAATTCATGCTTTAATAAGAAAGTGCTAATGTACACTCACATATACATTCACACTTAGCGATCCTCTCAATATAACATCCTTGTTTGGTGCCACTCGTTTGAAACGAGTTATGATATTAGAACCCTAGTTCTACAAGCACAGGTAGAGCCCTCCACTGGACTCTGGGTAATACTCCTCATTGGAAAGATGCAGTAGATAGTCTCTTGTGTTTGCAGCTCCCAAAGATATTTCACTAACATTTTATCAGAGCACATCACAGCAAAAACAGTTAAAAGTAGGTCTACTACTCTACTACTGGGTTTACTGCTTCTCAATAGGACTTGAACACTGCCCTCCTCTGGTGGACGACATAAAGATATATAAAAATGTTCCTGAAGGATACAAAAGGACTTAAACACGTGCACCTTACCCATAGAGTCCAATATAAAGGACAGAGCCTGTGTGGGATCGAGCTATTTATATAATCTACACAAACTGGTCCTTTGGCCTTCCCATCCTCTATTCTTCATTCTCTATGGCTTCACTCTCTTATTTTACTGACACCTGAATTTATTCGTAATAGAAATTTCAGTACACTCTTAAAGCTGACAGGAATTAAACGAGAAAATGTTAACTAAAAATTGCATTATACAGTAATTTAAGATATTCACTTTAAGGCACATCTCATTATTCCACTTTTCGAATAAAATTCAAACGGTCCGCATTGACTGTGTGAGTCTAACTAAACCTCTAATATAACTTACAAACAAATGTAACATTTTAATAGAAAAACCTGCACATTTCTGTCACTATTCTGTCATAATCAAAACAATTGGAGACTGCATACAAGCTGATATATGGGTCTGATAACATTTTAATAAATCGGAATCTGACCTAACAGGTTGTGAGTGTTTCTGTGACTTCCTGTACAGAATGAAGGCTGAAACGGCTGGGAACTCTCCGACTTGACCGTGGCTTTTTTTCACTGCCCACTCCTGTTCACTTTATAGGCAAATGTAACATTTTAATAGAACAGCCTGCACGTCACATTTCATCCATGCATATGATGCACTGAAACACTTGAAACATCTAGATGACCATTAAAAAATAATAGGTTCGCAAATTAAATAAACATGTTTCAGTTGATGATGAAAGCGTAAGCTCAAAGGGGGCCGTGCCTTTGCTGTGTCAGCTCCTAAACTGTGGGATGATCTGCCTCTGCTCATTAGACAGGCCTCCTCACCGTCTGTTTTTAAATCTCTTCTTAAAACCCACCCCTTCTCCTTGGCCTTTGACACCAGGCATTGACCTTTTGATTTCATTGTTTTATTGTATGGCTGTCTTCTCATGTTTTATGTCTCTTGATTTGTTTTATGTGTATTTAATTTTTATTTTATGCCTGTGTGAGTTATGTACTTTATGTCTTTTATTTATTATTCTGTACGGCACTCTGGTCAACTTTAGTTGTTTTAAAGTGCTCTATAAAAAAAAGTTTGATTGATTGATGGATAGAACATTGTGCAACTCAACATTGTGAATAAACAACAAATAGGGACATTAAGATGGAACACCTTTTGCACTGACTTAAAACTAAGCACATAGTGTCCTCACTGTTGTCTATTGACCTCTTTTATGTCCCTTAGCTGAAGTAAAACTTAGACTGATATTAACATAACCAACAGATGGCATTATTGGGGTGGAAGTCGCCTGTCTCTAGATCTATCTCTGCTCCAGAATTCAGCATCTGCCTCAGGACTGCCTGTCTTTGGCTGTAGAATGGCACACGGACCAACCCCTCCACATGAAGGTTTTTACTCAGGTATTCAATGAGCTGATAGAGCTGTGCTATTCCTTCTTCAATTAACGGTGCACCAAAAAACACTCTTTGTCTTCCCGTTTCAGGAAGTTGAAGGAGCTTAGAAAGCATGTGGCGAAGGGCAGCTTAGCCTCACTCTCCGGTGAGCTGCATGGGCAAATTTTCCCTGGAAGGTCTATGAGTCGAGTGATATTGCTTAGTACCCAATCTGCAAAGGCCTGTTGGTGCTCATGTCTTAGCCTCTCCACAAAGAAGTCTACAGGTTTGCTTGTGTTTGGCCTTTCCTGGCTGATAAACACACTGCATTTTGTCCCACTTCTGCTCAGTTTGTGTTCGTTGTTCAGAACATCAGCAACAGATCGCAAGTAGAGCATTTAAACAGGCTGCTCTGTCATAATCAAAACAATTGGAGACTGCGTACAAGCTGATATATAAGCTACGGAGCCCTTCTGGTGACATCGGTGGAAGAAATATTATTGCGTGGACCCATGTTATTAATGCGTGGCCTCGGCCACAAGATAAGGCTGGACTGTGTGCACTGTACGCCGTCCCTGTACCCATGCTTTAATAACACGTGCCCTTGCAATCGGAATCAGACCTAACAGGATGTGAGTGTTTCTGTGACTTCCTGTACAGACTAAAGGCTGAAACTGCTGGAAACTGTGAAGAAAAAGAAAAAATAAAGAGCCCTATCCCTGAACCCTGAAAAAAAGCCTGGAGGAAGCCCGGGGCCCCATCTAGAACCATGCCCAAATGAAGGGCTCGTCAGCGAGCGCCTGGTGGCCGGGTTCTGAAAAAGCTATGTGGCACCCCCCACTATATCCCATGGGCCCACCACCTGTGGGAGGAACTGCTGGGGTCAGGTAGCTGCCCCACACGAGATGGATGGATGGATGCACCCCACTGTGTCAGATAACTGAAATTAAACTGTATTTCCCCTCGTATGTTACATTATTTATTTTAATTTATTGTTCTCCTTTCTATTAATATTATAATTATGTTCAGAATGTATTTCTAAAAGCACTTCCTTTGTAATCCATTCTTAATCCTGTTTTATAAAATGTCTATCTTTGATTACAATGCTGTTGTGCCATTTGGCAAGTTGCTTTACTGCTTTGTACCTTTAATGTAATGTATGAATGTAAATGTTGCCATATCTGTTTTGTACATTTTCAATAATAAAAAAATAATTAAATAATTTTTAAAAGAAAGTTCCGAAAGTCACGGTCGAGACGGAAATGACCAATATTGACAATTATCCGGTTTGGGTGTCTTGCCTTCAAAATAAAAGGGGGTAATTTTTAAGTATTGTTTGAAAGTATTGTAAAAACACAGATGGATATTAGGCATGTGAATTATTAGTATCTCTGAAGGTAAATTATTACACTTTACCTTCAGAGTCTGCGCATTAAAGTTTTTTCTTAAACCGCCATAATTTCAACGATAGCTTGAGGATAATAGATACAGGACTAGTTTCCATAGACAGTGTCAACAAAAACTACAAATTGTATATAATGTTTTAGTACTGTACAGTCTGTATGCTATGTATGAGTTTACAAAGCAGGGATATATAATTCGATTACATTAGAATGACCAGGTGTACCTTATTATGTGTTTAATATAATTTGTGCAGGTTTTGTGCAAAAATTAAATTTTGTCAGTAACGTTAGCTACATATTTGTGGAGATTACACATTTATTCTGAAAGAGGTGAGACGGAAGTCTTTTCGTTGTTGCTGCTGGTTGAGCACACAGGCGGGCCAAGATGGCGGAGTACCTGGCGTCCATTTTTGGGACAGAGAAAGATAAGTAAGTATATAACGTTGATTTAATGTAATGATAAGCCATTTTTGTGAGCTATTTCCGCTAAAGTCCGCTTTGACCAGTAACACTATATCCAGCGGTGTTTGCAGTCTATAGCTGGCAACGTTACACTGGCTTTAGCAACTAAGAGCTAAGCTAGTGCTAGCAAGCTAGCTAACGTTTGTAAAATACCGCGCCGCGACTGCTAGCTAGCTCCTGCAACATCTGGATGCTGAGCAGTGCTGGGATGTTCAGAAAAATAATCATAACGAGTTACTGTTTTCTGAATTAAATATAAGCACTTTACTAATTGAATACTAGTAAAAGTGTTACATTAACTACCACCTACCCTTGAGTTAGCTGACGATAGTTAGCTAACGTTACTTTATGAAACCCATAGAAGCCTTTGTTACAGTGGGAAATTCACGGATAGTCACTAACTAAGCATGCTTCTCACTCTGTATTTAAGCAAGTTAATTGTAAAGTTACCCCAACCCTAAGCATTTAATCTCATAGTGTCCCTTAGCGTTTTAGGAAGTAAATTCAAAGTAACATGAATGAATGGGAGCAGGCGTGTCTTACCGTCTCATTGCATCCCGTAACATCTTTATTCTCTTACTACTTTTATACCTTACATTCCAACTTCTTTTTATCCCATCACGCGTCTTTATTCTTTTGCTAACCGCAGATGTTGCTAGAACAGCTCATGCCATGCCCCTTTTTTAAAATCTAAACTTGATAAACTAAAGACCCAGTCACTAACTTTAACAACTAATTGAAAATATCTTTACTTAAGCTGTCTTTGCCATATTATAGTCGTTTTGTTGGTATTGTTCAACCCCATATATAAATGATGATAGTTAAGCATATTTTAAAAACACACTTTTGTTTGGTTTTCTGTTTCTCCTTATTTCTGTGACACAGAAAATACATTTTGCTCTATTTCAACCCAGCTCAAATGTGATAGACATTGAACGACCTGAAACAATTAGTTGATTAGTTGAATAGTCTGTTGACAGAAAATTAATTGGCATCTATTTTTATAATTGCTTTATGTTTTAGTATTTTTTCAAGCAAAACAATAGACCACCTCTGCAAGCCAGATTGCACTTTTTAAACATAGTGACAAAGTCTGTGTTTTTGCGTTTACCTTATCTCATCTTAATCATTGTTTCTTTTTCCTTAGGGTCAACTGCTCTTTTTATTTTAAAATTGGTGCCTGCCGACATGGCGACCGCTGCTCCAGATTACACAACAAGCCGACATTCAGCCAGGTAACATCTTACTTTTTTTGTTTCAAAATGTCCTAATATAGCCTAGATAAAGTGAAAAGGGAAAACAATATTTTTTCCTATGTCAAATAGCAATTATGGAACTTAGGTCTGAAATGGCAGGACATATGTTTAGTGTTAGGGCTTTACAAATAAACTTTACTAGTTTTAAGTTTTATCTGTGGTCCACACATCCTAGTCACATGTCATACCCAGCTTTGTATCCTAATAATACCAGACAGACAACAGGACATGGATTAAACCCTGCATCCCAGTATTAGTTATACAAATTAAGCACTGAAAACTTAGAGCACTTTCTGTTTATTTATATGTATTCAGTCAGCATAGGATAGCAAAGTAGATTTCCAGTATTTACTTGCTAAAGTTTTGTTATATTTTTAATCTGACTTTTTTACTTTAACCTGAGATATTTTCTTTTAATTATTGCTATTTGAGTGTTCTCCCTGCTATTGACACATTTTGTGGTCGGTACCGAAAAAAGCATGAATGTTTAATACCCAGTCCTAATCAAAACAAATCATCCAGATAATTAACATTTTTGTGTTTCAGACAATTGCCCTCCTGAACATTTACCGGAACCCTCAGAATAGTGCCCAGTCTGCTGATGGTCTAACCTGTAAGTGTTTCTATACAAGATATATCTATATATAGAAATGTGCAGAGTATTCTTTAGGTGGAATGGGGAGAGCAAAATGATTAATGAATTCCTCATATGTTAGTAAAAGCACTCACTGTTAAAAGGTTGATGTGCTATAGGAATTTGTTTTCAAACCAATTCTGGAAAAGCAAGGACTTGATTTTATAAAGTATATAATGATTGTTCCCAAATAAATATTTGTGGGGGAAAAGTTGTTTATAAATCAGTGCACAATAGAAACTATTACTGGAATCTTATCAATATTGTAATGATAGGGTAAAATGAATTCTAGGCCACCAATCTTTCACAGTTGATCAGGTAGTACCAGTCCTATGATGTTACGTCAGCTTTTTGAGTAGCTGCAAGAAATGGAGTTCAGTTAGCTTAAAGCAGTGGTTCCCAAACTGGGGGGCACACTGGGGAGCTCAGAGTTAAACTAAATACTAAATATATTTGCTAACAAAGCATGGACAAGTTTGTGAAAGGAGTGCCAGATAAACGTAAGGGTTCCTGCACACTGCCTGCGTGGCCTGAGCGTGTCAGCTGCGTGGCGTGTCCATTCTTATTTCGGCTCCCATGTTAACAGGTTAGAGCTTGCAAACTGCCTGTGTGACACGCACGGCTCAGGCATGGCTCAGGCATGGCTCGAGCCGCGCCGAAAACGTGTGCATGCTAGAAATAGGACTGACGCCTATTTTTCACACGAAACGCAAGTGTGTTGAAAGCGTTTCCAGGCAAAATAGAATATGAAAAGATGTTTATATGTCATTTTGACACAAATACATTTAATAAATGACATTTTGATGTTTGAAAGTCTAGGTTTTGACATAAATGTAATTTAAATAAAAATAAATATTTATTGATTTTCAAATATTGCACCTGTCAATACAGAACGAAATATTTTGTAGCCTATTTTACCGTCAATACTGCCGACGTTGTCTTTGCTGTAATCAAATCAGTATATATGTGTTTAACATGAAGTATACTACTGCTTGAGTGCAGTAAATTTCCACAACTCTCTCCCCGTATTGACAAAATAAAGTTGAAGAACACGCCATTTCATTTTATCAATGGGAAACATACAATACAATACATACAATGTGTACAGACAAGACTAGCAGCAGCGCCGCGTCAGACATGTTTCTGGTGTGCAAAGACATAGAAAACGCCACGCAGCTGACACGCAGGCAGTGTGCAGGAGCCCTAAAGCAGACAATGAAGCTACAATAAACACCACAACTATTAAAAAAAAAAAGGCAAAAAAACACGTAGTGGAGACCACAATACGATCTAAGGAACTGACTCAGTTGAATCGCATTGTGTCTCGTTCCCTACAACTATCCCTTTGCGGAAAACAACTGATCAACAAACTGATCTCAATTCAAAGGGGCTTTATTGGCATGGGAAACAGACGTTTACATTGCCAAAGCAATCGTGACGTAAAAAACTAAATAATATATTTGTATCTATAAAAGGGGGGGCTGCAGAAAAAGTTTGGGAGCCACTGGCTTAAAGCAACAATTTAATGTGAGCCAGGCATACAACAAGTTGCATGAAAAAGTTCTACGTATAACACTAGCATTGAGGTACCGCCAGACTGAACTTGGTGAGATAGACAGAGCTGCTACCTCCTGTTCATTTTCTATAAGAGGAATCAAATACTTTGCATGATGGAATTACAGGTAGTAAAGAGTAGGTGGGCTCTATAAAGGGCAACATGAAATAAGTGACAACTGAGGGCCCTGTTTACCACAGAATTTATTGCAGAAATGATAAATTATGTCCATGTTTTCCTGTTATCATTCTCTCTTATAACCACTAGGTGCCATCAGTGACATGGAGATGCAGGAGCACTATGATGAGTTTTTTGAGGTAAGTTCTGAAAGTTTGATGTAGTGCAGGTCTGACCACACCACTTTGCAGCTGGTACATTTTCTTTTACTTCTTTTAAGGAAATAATAAAAGTATCCTTTCTCATAATAATCTAAAACTATATAAAGTATGTAGCTGTTGATGGCATAATGATAATTGGGCCACTTTTATAAATACTGTTTTTTTAAAACGTCAGGAATCACAGGGCGGCAGTGCTATTCAGTGTGAATGAACGCACCAAATTTCTCAATCTCTTCATATTTACCCTACAGACATGGGAATGGTATCAGTCTTACAAGTGTGAACGCACATCCAAACCAAAGAGGGCGGGACTGTAACCCAACATCGCAACAAACACTCAAATACATAACGTTAACACTTAATGTTTCTCTCTCATCCTCACAGGAGGTCTTCACAGAGATGGAAGAAAAGTACGGAGAGGTGGAGGAGATGAACGTATGTGACAACCTCGGGGACCACTTAGTAGGAAATGTGTACGTGAAGGTAGGTGTCCGGTCTGAAAGCCACATAAGCTACCACCACTGTAATGCCATGTTTTTTTTTTTTCATAGCATGGATCTAGAGCCTGTGATTTTTTTGTCTTCAACTAAACTTTATCTGTCTCTTGGTGGTCCTTTTCTAGTTCCGTTATGAAGAGGACGCGGAGAAGGCTGTGATAGACCTGAATAATCGGTGGTTTAATGGACAGCCCATCCATGCTGAGCTCTCTCCCGTCACAGACTTCAGAGAAGCCTGCTGTCGCCAATATGAAATGGGGTGAGTGCTACGTGATAGGACAGAGCTTATTTAATAATTAACCAAAAACTGATTGTGAGAGGGCAGGGTTAAGAGACGCAAGTAAAGAACCAGAAGAAACAATTTGCTCATTGAAACACTCAAGCATTCATTCTTTAAGATTAATGTTGGACTCTTTGATAATACAAGGAGCAAGTTCTCGGCTGTTTTTACTTAGAGCTGCAGGACGTCTCTATTATGGGTTTGAGCAAGAGTGCACTTTTGCAATAAAGAAGCCTTTAAAACTTAAAATGTCCTACAGCCTATTTTCCGTTATAAAATAAAGGACAGGATCAATGTTAGCAGGCTTCTCATTTTTAGATTTTATCAACTGCATCAACATTTCTTTTGTGTTAGCCAAACTTCAAAATTAAACTGTAAAATGCTCTAAATTGGTCTGGTTTTCTATGTACAGATGAACTTGTATGTTGACTTCAAGTAAAATACTGATAAAATATTTATCTGTGGCACATATAAGGCCTAATATGTTAATAGGGGAGTACTTTCTCATCCTAATTTTCATTTATATGATTTCAGTTTCTTAAAAATTCAATTTTTTTGTTTAATCGAAAGTTAAATAAATGTCTAAATGATTTGTATTGTTTAAATATAATTTTGTAGCTCTCACCGGGTGGACAGTTGATACAGTATTGTTTATTGTCCTCCTTGGATGGAACAGTGACCCCGATCCTGCCTCAAACACTGCCTGTTATTAGGGCTGGGCGATATGGAGAAAATCAAATATCACAATATTTTTGACCAAATACCTTTATTGATACCGCATCGATATTGTAGTGTTGACTATTGGTGCTTTCACAAAATATTTACACAATGAGATTTTTGATAAATAATCATCAGTTATGTGGATATAATGACTAAGTGGGTAAAGGCAAATAATAGAACAGTTACAACAGTCTGGTAAGTTCAGAAAATGACATCACTTTACTGTAATGCAGCCTTTAAAACCAGGAAAAGACAACACTTATGCCATATTACGATATCCAAAATCTAAGATATCTAGTCTCATATCACGATATCGATATATTGCCCAGCTCTACCTGTTACCATATCTTCAGAGATTTATAGCGTCCAACCTAAAGCTTTTGTTTAAAGTCTACAGTATGTAGCACGCCTTTTGTTTTTAGGTCGTTATCTCTCTAGATCATCATACCTAAGCTTGTTGCTGCCGCTGTGTGAAACTTCGCCATTGACAGTCTTACACCTCATATGTGATTTGCTTATTCCTTTCGGCTCAAAACTGCTCCACGTTGCCCTCTCTCCACAGGGAATGCACTCGTGGTGGTTTCTGCAACTTCATGCATCTGAAGCCCATCTCGCGTGAACTGAGGAGAGAGCTCTATGGGCGTCGGAGGAAGGGGTACAAACATATCATTACCTTTTACATTCAGTCACTTAGGTGAACCTGCATGCATAGTTTTTATATTTATAGCTATTCATAATTGCTCCTCCTTTACTTGCACAGCCGCCATAGGTCCCGGTCTCGCTCGAGAGAGAGGCGATCTCGCTCGAGGGACAGAGGTCGAGGAGGTGGAGGGGGAGGAGGTGGAGGAGGAGGTGGCCGTGACCACGAGAGACGTCGCTCCAGAGACAGAGAGCGTTCGGGACGATTCTGAACCACAAGCCATTACTACTTGTCCTTCCCTCCCTGTATCCATCCCCAGTCTTCTTTTTTTTAAGGTTGTACCCTTTCAGATCTATTCTAGGACTAATTGAAAGGTACCTGATTTTTGAAGCTGTGACAGCATTGATGAACCTGTTTTTTTCTTGATTTCTGAAAATGACTTTCACCTCATTAAATTACCATTTTTACTTAACTTGACTGATTCATGAATCGTACTTATTACCTAGCATAAATAATGTTATTGTACACTCCTACTTCTGATGCAATACAATAAGAACTAAAGCTACACACTGCAGATTATTAAACCTAACGTAGTTTATAATTCAACTCATTGCATTGCTCAGAGGTCACAGTTTCAAATTAACACGCTGTTAACATGAAAACTTGTTGGCATTCCTAGACTTCAACATCACAGTCACTTCAAACAGAAGGCGTCAAAAAGAGAAATATCTATTGGTCTTGGCACTTTTGAAAAGCACCAGATATTTGTTGTGAACACATGGCACCAGCCAGAGTAGGTTCAAACATAAAAACCTTAAATCAGAACAAACCCAAAACTGCTGAAGTTTGTTTGCTTAAAGGAACACACTGAGCTTATTCACCGTATCCCCCAGAGTTAGATAAGTCCATACATATCCTTCTCATCTCTGTGCTTGTCGTAACTCTGTCTAACGCACCCGCTGCTAGCCTGGTTAGCACAAATCCTGGAAGTAATCGGTTCCTCTGTGAATAAGACAAAATAACGCCAACATGTTCCTGTTTACATGTTCTAAATTGTATAGTCACAGCATATACAAATAACAAGGTCACATGAGACACAGCTATCTTCTAACCGTATATAAACTGGGAACTATATTCTCAGAAGGCGAAGCAGTGCTACTTCTGCTACTTGGGCTGAGTGATAAGCGCAACACCTGAAAGGCACCGTTGTTACTCTCTGCTCCTCACCACAGGGCTTCTCAGGTGCTGCGAGCAAATCACTCCGCCCAAGTAGCAGAAGTTGCAGCACTTAGCCTTTTGAGTTATTTGTACACGCTGTGACTATACAAATCACAACATGTAAATAGGAAAATTTTGGCGTTATTTTGTCTCTTATTGGGAGCAGTAGGCTAGATGGAGCCGGTTACCTCCAGCATCTGTGCTAAGCGAGGCTAGCGGTGGGGGTGTCAGACAGAGTTGCAACACGCACGGAGATGAGAAGGGTATGTATGGACTTATCTAACTCTGGGGGTTACTGTGAATAAGCTAAAGTCCCAATAAGTCGGCATGTTCCTTTTAACTGAACAAGCATGGGTGGTCTCTGCAGCTACAGTTTTTACTTTACATATTTCCTGAAGTGACTGTTTGTTTGTTTTACTTTTACATTTGGGTTTCATACTGTCTCATTAAGATGTACGACAGGAGATAATTTTACCCTGGCTAAGGTGATTAATACAGAATAATATACACTCTGATAAACCTAAACCATATAACTTCATTAAAGTGAAACAACAGTGCTAAAGCTCAATCTAGGTTAGGTCAACCTAACCGCATGTGGACAGGTAATAAGTGAAGTGATAATGAAGCCAGATACCATAATCATAATAAAAAAAAAAATCTATTATATAGTTACTGTTCTTAAAGTTTAAATTTTCACAACGTTAATAAACATTACTTTTTAATGCAGGGTGTTCTGCAAGTGTTTTTCAGTATCATACACTTCTGGTTTACTAGTTGCTATAACTACCAGTCTTGTGGTTATGCCTAAACTACTGTGGCTGCTGTGCACATACTGTAACAAAGACTTCATGACACACGGTAATTCCATGACAAACTGCAGGATAACTTACCCCCTAATGTTTATGGAGGAAAGATGTGAATGAAAGCCACTTCCTGAGGTGCCTTTACTGCTGCCCAATTCTTGCAAAATAAAACAAAGTACTATGGAAAATACTATCTTAAAGAAAATCAGAATACCTAAAATAAATCAAATACAAAAATAGATAGCTCTCACCCAACCCAGCACTTAAAGTAGTAAAAATAGCTCAATCTTTACCAGCTATATTAAAAAGCTGCTTACATGTAAATACATCAATAATAATCCAGTTAATATAGCCCTCTGAAAGGATCCCTTCTGCATTATGAGTACTTTTAGTTTTGATACTTTAAGTGTATTTTGCTATAAGTAAAATTATGAATGCAGGTTTTGTATTTTTGCATTGTATAATTGCTACTCTTAGTTACTGCAATGATTGGTGTTTTATCTCTGCTGAGGACACACTGCAGACTGGACCAAAGGTTTTAGTTTGAGGTAAGGTTGAGGTGGGTGGGGGGAAGAAAGAAGGTTCATGTAATCAGATTTAAACTTGAGATGTGGGTTGGTCCAGTCTGTCTGCTGGTGGAATCCAGGCTCGATCACTATTGTATTCAGCTGCTGGTGTCTCGTCTGACGGACAGGTGAGTGCGCTGCTCTTTAACCCATTTGTGCACGCAACAGAAATTTAGAATTGCCTTGCTGAAGATTCATTTTATTTATTTTTAATCCCTCAAACCCATTTTTTGTTATAATAGTAGATTTAGTCTTTGGGCACATGGGACTACTGTTTCTTTTATATATTTCATTTTATTTTAGGAAAAAACATGGGCACATGGGCTCACTGTTTTTATTTTTATTTTTTATATTTCATTATATTTTAAGAAAAAACAGTAGTCTCATGTCCCCAAATATAGTATGAAAAACTGAAGAGAACTGAAGAGCTTCTTGAAACTAGTCTTTGTGGAAAATAAGGCAGTCCTCCATCTTTAGAAAAAAAGTAAAATGCCTTTATTACATCTGTCATAGATTATTCTAAATGTGCCAGATATAAAAAAGGCATTTCAATTTTTTTCTAAAGACAAGTGCCTTGGATTTTTTCTTGATGCTCACTAAATATAGTATGAAAAGAAAATGGCTGTATTTTAGAAACTACCAGGAGCACAATCAAGTCATTGGTGTCTATGAACTCATAACAAGTTGAATATCAAAGATATGCACACATATGCAGTGATAAAAATATATTTCATATAGTAGATGTTCAGGAAACACAATGTTAGCATTTTTCCTCATTTTTCAAAAACCTAGACTTTGATTGTTAAGTGTAATGTTTCATGTGATCTAAATGTTTATGTGTACTGTTAAATACATGCCCAAAGTATGTCCGTACCAGAGTTCAATGCTTTAGACTAATCAGAACAAATGTAGCATTTTCCCTTATCATAAATATAGTCTTTGGCCACAAGTGGTTAACATTTAAAGCATTGCCTATTTTCTACTTAAACTACTTAAAAAAAAAAACAGCTCTTGTATACATAAACAGGACACTACAGAGTCTACAGCCATGCTAGCAGCTCTGTGAGGCTCTACCTTGGCACAGTTTAAGCAAAATGCTAAGACATCATGCTAACATGCTATTAATGACATTGCTAACATGCTGATGTTTGGCAGGTGTGATGTTTACCATGTTTACCCCATGTATATAAAACAACCTGTTACACTAATCATCCCATACTTATTCCAGCACACTTTGCAGTTTCCATTACTACTGTATTGCTGTTTACCATTGTAACATTATTGTTTTTGTTGTTATATATATATATATATATATATATATATATATATATGGACATAGATTCAAGCAGAACAAGAGTGCTGTTTATTCATTAGAGTTTGAAAGGTTTTGTTTATGTTGCATGTGCGATTGTAACACCTGCCTTATCTTCCTGCAGGTAAGCTATGCCTTCTGTTTCAAAAACTACATGTTTGGAAGCTGTTCCTACTCTTTGCCCACATGCAACTAACCTGATAGATGCAAATATTACTCAGGGTCAAAAGTTTTACAGTGTGGATGGGGATGCTGTAACTGTGACAAGTGACAATAGGTGTTCTATAAATGAAGAACAGGACTGTCTCAAGGTTTAGGTTCAATCATACCACGAGATTGAGGATAGCAGTGAGAGTGAGATGGAGAACGGAGAAGCGACTGCTGATCAGTGGAACTGGATCCGTCCTGATTTGCCCAGCAGATGTACCTGGAGGCTGGGTGCATCTATTTCAGAGTCACCTCATAGCCACCCAGAACGGTGAGTCACGTTAATGAAAGCTCGCAAAATAAATCTGTGGTTATTGTTGAATTAATGTTGATAGTGTAAGTATGGTCAAATTATGAGACAACGGGCCTCTGGGTATGTAAAAGACCTGCTATCCCTCCTACATGGGAGCAAAATGGACTGGACTGAAATAGACACAAAACGACTACAGCTGCAGATATGCAATATTAAAAGACTAAGGACCAGCAGCAACAACAACAAAAATTCAGACATCCCTACTTTTAACTGACTTTTCCAACAAAGTTTTTTAATAAACAGTCACTTTAAACAGAGGCTCTGGCTTAGAGGCCCAATACTGTACGTCAGTAGGCCCAAAACGGTAACCATGTTCAGTAATAATAGCTTACAGTACATGCATGCATCAATTTACAAAAAGAGCCCAGGGTCATATGCCATCACGGTTTTGGGATGTTAATTGTATTAAATGAGTGTGTGTTTCTTGACATGTTACTACATGTTGATCAGTGAATTGGACAACATTGGCTGGAATGTCACACATAAAAACGTTGCTTGCAATAGCCTTGATAGTGGTTAAGATACTCCACAGGCACGTGTGTATTCATCATTGGGTAAAGATGACCCTGTATTGTATTTACAGAAAGCTGATGGTGAATTTTTCTTCTTCTCTCCATCACAGCATCAAGCCCCCCAGCATCCTCCCCAACATCCTCGGGAAAATTGGACACACACCTCTGGTCCGTTTGAACAAAATCCCAAAGGAGTTTGGACTCAAATGTGATATTTGTGAGTAAAAGCTTTCATGTAATCCTTGCAAAGCTAACATATTGCAGTTGTGTAAGAAGTCTAATTAATTTACTGAAAGAGTCTGATTCTTTACTGAAGTGAAAGTAAAAATACCATAATCTAAATGTAACCCATTAAAAGTAAAAGTCCTGAAATCAAAATTTAATTGAAATATCAAAAGTACTCATGCAGAAAATACAGATACAAAGACATGTAAAAGCATTTCAATGTTGTAATTCGTCAATGTGGAGCCATTTTTAGATACTTTGTATACTACTGGGTAGATTAATTGTATAGTACTGTATCACATCATACCATATTATACAGTCTATGCATCATACTGTATAAGTATATCATGTGTTTTGTTTTGTTTTTAAAGGAAAAAGTAACCAGTAACTATAAGTGTCAAATAAATGTAGTGAGGTGAAAAGTGCATTATTTCCTCTGACATGTAGTGGGGTAGAAGTATAAAGTAGTATAAAATGTAAATACTCAAGTAAAGTACAAGTATGTCAAAATTGCATTTAGGTACAGTACTTTAGTAAAAGTACTTAGTTACATTCCACCACATCATATAACACACACGCCCACATATCATATCATAACAGCAAAATGCACTGCTGAGAAAAAACCTCCACATCAGTGCACACAATTATTTAAACTTTATACTTTTTTAAGTATACGGTCTTGAAAAGGTCAGAACCTTAAAAAAAAAGAAATGGGAAGTTGGTGCGATACTTGTTAATCAGTTGCAAAAATAAATATTTATAGTTTGAATCTTGTCTGCATACTTATCATGCAGATAGCTAGAGATGAAAATAGCATGGTGAAGATGAACAGGATTGGAGAGTAAAATGTTGTTTTCCCTTTTTCAGAAAAGGAGATACACTCCTTCCCCCTAACAACAGCATTATTGTTTTCCTTCCTGGAAAGTGAAGAAGTTTCAGTGTGCAGTTGGCTCGCTGGATGTGATGGTTGCTCAGCAGCAGTAGATTAGAGAGTCAAGTCTTACCTGGTAAACAGTCTTTGGGTACACTGACTTCTTTCAGGGTATAAGGCATGCAGACAAACATATTAAATGAATATGTGCATGCAGAAAACCTGGTGTGCTTTTATCAAGGGGCTGTTTATACGGCTGTGTCCCTGTTGGCTTCCTGCTTAAAATAAAGAAGCTGCTGTTAAGAAGGGAACATTAAGGTATCATGTAGCTTTTGGCCTTTTATGTTGCCAACTGTGTGCCTGTCGGTATTTTGTCTGAGGCAAAAGGAAAGACTTGTTCTTTTGGCCCACAGAGCAAAGCACAGCAAACTTTTCAGGTATGCTGCTACAGTAGGTATACATTTGATTTCAGTACAGTATCTCCTCATCTGATCCGTCTCGTACTGGCAGCCCGGTGAGGTTATTGGGTTCAGTGAGGATGAAACCTCCCAGAAACATCAGTTTAAGCCTCCTAAGAAAAGCTCTTTCACACTCCCTTCAAACTGATTAAAGTGAAGTTCTAGTTTGTTCCCATGGCTTAATGAGACAAAGGGCCTTATACTTATTTTCATGTGACAGGGATTACTCTCCACTTCACTTCAGATTTAGTTTTTTCTGATTGTACTGTCTTTGAAATGATAGGCTATTTTCGCCAAACTCTACATACTAACCACAAAACCTTACACCAAACCAGCAAAACATTATACATCTGTTAGAAAAGCAAATTCTTGCTCTTCAAACTCTTGTTTGTGTTTTCCCATCACTACAGTACACACAAACCATAATTTGAATAAGCACACAAAGCACCAACTACGCACTGATAGTATTAATAATAAAACACTGTAGATTGCAATAAAGTTTGTCATACATGTAAACACACCCACACAGGTATCCAAATGTGCCTCAGGTATCCAAAGTATGATTGTGTATTTCGAACATAATACACTATCAACACTAATAAGGGGTGAAAGTTATTTATTTTTCTTAAAATGTTCTAACACTCCTCAAACAGAAGTGCAGTAGATATTGGCCTCCATTGTTGTCCAAACCAAATGTTTGCCGGTGGCCTGTTTATAGTGCTCAAGCTCTGAAGTGAACTTGTTTTTTTAAAGTGTTTTCTCATGTGTTAAAAGGCAATTGGCAATAGTGTAGCAATGTAGAGACCAATGTTTATAGTTTTGCCAGAAGTGGGTTATTAAAATTGCAAACTGAGTGTAAAGCAGAGAATGTGCATTCAGTTTGGCACACTTGGTAAATGCATTGCATTTAATTGTAGCCACCCTATATTTGTAGTTAGGGGGGGATGGACCTGGTTCATGTGCAAATATGCAAATCTATTTCAAAGTTGACCTACTAAACACAAGAGGTCTTCTACTTTACTGAAAAATGACAGATTTGTATTTATAAGAATGTTTTACTTTGCCGAATTATTCTTACATCATCAACAGCTACTAACTGGATGCACTGATTATGAGGAAGTACTGTTGAATAATTTTCTCAAAAGAAGAAAGAAGAACATGAATGCATCAACTTTACCTGAACTGTTACGGAACGGCACAGGAGGTGGAACCCAAAAGCAGATGAAAAACACAATAATTAAGATTAAGTATTTTAATGAGTAAAATATATACAATAATTGTGCTGGTGGCAAAAGGGGAGTTGTGTTGAGGGAATCCAGTGGTGAGTGGTGGGTGCAGTGCGCTCTCCAGAGCGTGCCCAATGAAGTGGTGGCGTTGACCATGTGGTAGAGCCTCCTCCAGAGTCCAACAAACAATTGAGTTTGAATCCAATCCTTACAGAGAGAGAGAGAGGAGCAGGCGGGATGAGCAAGCAGGCAGGCAGGCAGGCAGGCGCACAAGCGAGCAAGGCAGGCTGCAACAAGAGATTAACACAGAAAATATTTTAGCTACACAAGCTAAAACACCAGGTAAACAGATAACACAGGGAGCCAGGAGTGCAACTATACCACACTAGTAGACTATACTATCTGGCGACGAGTGGATCACAGAGCCAGCCTTAAATACTGCAGGAGGGTGATTAGATTACTTCACCTGCCAGCTCAGCCGTGCCCACAGCTCACAGTCCTCAGAACAGGAGGGAGGAACATGAAAAAAACACACAGAACAAGAAGAAGCACGGGCTGCCATGATAACATCATGACATGAACGTCACAACAGTTTTCCACTCGCTTACTGCTTAGATTAACTAATGTTGCACACCTGTTTTCACTATGACATACTGAGCAGATGATCTCCACAAACACAAACAATACATAACCACAGTAACAGATCATAAAAATAAAACTACACACATGAAACAAACTTGTGTTCTGTTATTTCATGATGCAGAAAATATCTTGGTTGATGTTGGGAAAAAGGAAGGAAACAACATTTTCACACAGTGTTTTAATTTGGTGGATTTCTGTCCTAATTCTGTAACTGATTCAAAATAAAATAATGCAAAAATACATTATATGTATTACATGATCCTTTCAGAGTCGCAATCAAACTAAAACACACTCAGTGACAGTACTTTGTTTTACGACGGTTTTATTTAGTGGCCAAGTGCGAGTTCTTCAATGCAGGAGGCAGCGTGAAAGACAGGATCGGCCTGCGGATGGTGGAAGATGCTGAGAGAGCCGGGATCCTCAAACCAGGAGACACAATCATTGAGCCCACCTCTGGCAACACAGGTACCTTGGAAGAAAGATGTAGAAGCAGGTTGTTGTCGAGGCAAGATCGCAGAAAACAAAAACGTAACATAAACATGGCAGGTTGCTTAAAATCTCGTCCCCTGGCTGCCTGCAGGTATCGGCCTCGCCCTGGCAGCTGCAGTTAAAGGCTACCGCTGCATTATAACCATGCCTGAGAGGATGAGCAACGAGAAGGTACGGAACTATTTTATTTGATCACAAGTTGTTCATTATGGGACATTTGACAAAATGAAATCTGATCTCACTGTGGTTTTTTAGGTTGATGTGTTGAGAGCTCTCGGGGCAGAAATAGTGCGCACGCCTTCTTCTGCAGCTTTTGATTCACCAGAGTCTCACATAGTCACTGCTTGGCGTCTAAAGAGCGAGATCTCCAACTCACACATCCTCGACCAATATCGTAATGCCAGCAACCCTCTGGCTCACTACGATACCACAGCTGAGGAGATACTGGAGCAGTGTGATGGTTTGTTCTTTTTGACAGATAAAAGATTTAGGTCAATACAGTGTATCGTAGCTTAGTGATAGTTTTTATGTATAGTCCTTTAGAATAATGAGAAATGTATTGGACAAATTGAAAGAATTATATTTAAAGGTGCCCTGTGTAGACTTATGGTGAACAAACAACAGTTGTCCTTGAGGCACTCTCCAAATAACTGTTGTCCAAAAATGAATCTCCTTTTGCTGATTCCTTTTCCTTTCAGGTAAATTGGACATGTTGGTGGCGGGAGCCGGCACAGGCGGTACACTTACTGGTGTTGCTCGGAAGTTGAAGGAGAGATGCCCCAATGTCAAGGCAAGATGCACACCTTATTAAGAACCTTATTAAGAACCTTTTTTGAACGCGTTTTATTTTGCTAAATCTATGATTAAAAAGAGATTTGTGTGGAGAACAGATGTGAAGTACAGATAACGTTACTTATGTGTGTTTCCAGTCTCAACACTGTTGTCATATTTGTGTCAGATAGTCGCTGTGGACCCTGAGGGCTCCATTCTGGTTGGATCTAACAAAAATAAGACTTCCTTTGAAGTGGAGGGCATTGGATATGACTTTATCCCCACAGTGTTGGACAGATCTGTGAGTGTGTTTGCGCATGCATACATTTGAACGTGCACATTGTCATTTGTTTTGCGCACAGAGCAAAAATCATATGTCTCTTTCTGTTGCTCTCTCCCTTACAAACCTATACAGCTTGTTGACATGTGGTATAAATCGACTGACCAGGAGACGTTCACAATGTCACGCAAGCTGGTCAGAGAGGAGGGTCTCCTGTGCGGTATGTTCACTGACCAAGTGATACCGTTGTATTGTAAATTGTACTGTACTTATTAGTTCCCTGTGTATGTAATATTCTTTCCTGTTTTACTGCAGGCGGCAGCTCTGGCTCAGCCATGGCAGCAGCAGTAAAGATGGCTCGGCAGCTTGAGGCGGGACAGCGCTGTGTGGTCATCCTGGCTGACTCCGTCCGCAACTATATGTAAGAGACAAATTTACTGAACTCTTGGATCATGACTTAATACAACTTTACATTTGGAGCGTTCAACAGCCAAGTTACATGGTGCTGATTCTACTGCACTTGACTTACCAAAGCCTCAATGTAATCCTTTTCTTTGTTTACGTGCATGTAACACTGTTATATAATTATAATATGTATCTCCCTGTGCAGCACCCATACTTTAGTTATCGTCTTCTACTGAAAGTGAGCTGCTTCTCCAATATACACTGAGTGTGATGATCACAGGCTAATATGCTGCTTTAATTTGCTTGTCCACCATGGACAATATTGTCCACCATAATGATGTAACTAGTGAACTGAAATATTCAGACGACAAGACGTAGTCTTCAGCCATGCTATGGGCTCTCTGAGGCTGTACTTTTACACTAGTTTGGCAGTTAACCAAAGGGTCTGGTTGGTAGGGGATGACACACAACCAACACACCCTGGACACCAGAGATGTTGCAGTTTCACGTCAGCATCTTAAACCGCTTGTCCAGCAGCAAATCACACACACAAAATTTTTAAACTTATCCCCAACTTATAAATGTCATAAACCTGGCTCTAAGTCATAACAAAAACTGGAAGGCATACACAAAGCCAATAACTTAAAGAATGTATTGTTAATATATGCATATAAGGTTTAACTAAATAATACAAATGCAAAAAAGAACCACAAACAAACAAAACAAACAACCGACTCCTGCTGTCGGTAGAGCAGATGGGGCAAAAAGAAAGAAGGGGGCGAAGTCCAGAAGGCTAGCCTTCCATCTCCGGCAGGGCACCGGGCCCAGGTGCCCCAAATCATGCTGCATCAGCCGACCCCAAACACAGTTATGCAGGGTTAGAACAATCAGACACACAGTTAGCAGGGGCCGTCACTTAAAGCACACTCTTAAACTCAAGCCTGACCAAATCTAATGTGTCAGAAACCAGAGCAACTTCTAATTTGTTTAGCTATCAAACACATTGCTGCCTCCAGGTCAAAATTCCTGAGTGACAAGTGGATGTGTGAGAAGGGGTTCCTCAGACCGGAGGAGCCGATGGACTTCAAACCCTGGTGAGAAAGTCAACAATGAGGGTTTAACAGGTCTACCGATCCAAGTGTTAGATTACTCATTTGTCTCACTCTCTCTCTTTAAGGTGGTGGAACATGACTGTCCGGTGTCTAAACCTATCTGCCCCCCTCACTGTGTTAGCGTCTGTGTCCTGCCAGAAAACCATCGACATCCTGAAAGAGAAAGCGTTCGACCAGGCCCCAGTCGTTGATAACTCAGGGTATATCTCCTCAAGAAATGATATACATTAGTGCACCTTCAGTATCAAACTGATCCAGACTGTTGTTTAATGCAAACAAAAAGGCTGAACATATATTTAGACAAGTTCATCAGCACAACAGATGTTCCAGATGTTCCAGATGTTATTTTTTACCTCAGGGTCAGATATTGAAGTGACTTGATTGAAGACAGGAAACTAAGAAGCAGTTAATCACTAAATTAAGCCAGACTCAGACTACAGAATTCATAAAATGGAGATTGTGCATGCAACAAGAGGAGGTCCAGGTGAATATAAAGTAGGTCTGAAAAATGAGAAACCTATTAACAAAAATGAGTTGGTCCCTAGTAATCTCAAAAGGGCATTTTTGTTAATATCTTTCTCATTTTTCAGACCTACTTTACATTCATCTGGCCCTCCTCTTGTTCCATGCACTATCTCTATTATTTATTAATCCTTCAATATGACCCATTGAGCAACTATAACCTGTTTTTATAGGTTTTTCATTGTTTTCATAGACAATTCAGACCCACTTCATTTTCATCTGGGCCTTCTCTCATTATATACACTACCTCCAGTTTTAAGTATGAGAAAAAAATGAATGGCAGTATTAAATGATTTAATGCAAAACATGAAGCAGACACCATTTCTTGTATGTCATATCCACTTCTGGTATTAATCAGAATACAGATATTTTTACACCAATACAGACAGAAGCTTACACTCTAATAGAGGATCAGCAGGTGATGCGGTGTTTGATGTGTGTTTTTCCACAGTGTGATCCAGGGGATGGTGACTCTGGGAACCATTCTGTCCTCTGTGTCAGCCGGGAAGGCTAAACCCTCAGATGCTGTCAGCAAGGTGCTCTGCAAGCATTACAAACAGGTCAGTCAGTAGAAACACATACTCTATGTATACTACACACAATGCATGCATTCAAAGTTAACATGTTTACATGACTACATGGCTAATCTCTCAACACAACGCTCTAAGGTGCACCTGACAGACAACCTGGGGAAGCTGTCCCAAATCCTCGAAACAGACCACTTCGTCCTGGTGGTGCATGATCACACTCAGAGTAATATACTTTATTTCTTTTAACAGAATTTTCCTTGACATTTTGCATTCATTTAATTGAAGAGAGTAGATAGGTGTCAGGAAATGAGGGGAGAGATGACATGCAGCAAACATCCCCAGCTGAACAGAAGTTGTTGTCAACGTACGGTAGTCAGGATGGGACGATTTGGGTGTGAATGTGATAAAATTGCTGCTTCATTTTGATTTTTTTCCACTTTAAAGGTGCTCGTAGGCAGATTTTGTTACTGTTGTACAGAGCCAGGCTAGCCGTTTACTTGTTTTCAGTCTTTATGCCAAGCTAACCAGCTGCTGGGATATTACAGTATATTTAACGGACAAATATAAGAGTGGTATTAACCTTTTCATCTAACTCTCCAGCAGAAGTTGAATAAGTGAATTTGCCAAAATGTTTTTCTTTTTTGCTTGAAGCAAAGGGGAAGATGTATTTGACTGTGTTGTCCCTGTTAGCTTCCATAACAAATTAATAAATACAGTAGTCTTTGAAATGTACTGCAGTCAATGTTTATCCTGCTCTGTTTTCAGTTTTCTTCTATGTTTAGCGAGTAATGTCAGTAACTACAGTCTACTGTCTCGCTCCAGATAAAGCTGATGGGTCAACTTGTCAGAAGCAGATGGTGTTTGGCATCGTGACAGCGATTGACCTCCTCGACTACATCACCACAGATGAGAGCCAGGATCACTCGTAGTCTCTGTGATCACTTCCTGTTTAAGACGTGGAAGATACTGCTTGCTTTACCAAGAAGCACCACGTGAACACCTGCGGCTGAATCATATTTTAATTCAGTGGTTTTTGCAGCTACATATGTGGAGGGGATTAATTAGGTTCCACATAAGCAATACACTCTGTGTAGTATTAATATATATAACATTCTGAAATTAATTTTAAAGTTAAAGTTTGACAATATTCTAAATGTTTCTCTTTGTCAACAAATCTGTGAGCCACATTGTTGCACTAGGAAACATGTTCCTTCGTTACTATGAACATGGACACTGTATTTTATTTTTAATCTAACTGGTGCAGTGCCCGTTGAAAAGTTCCCTGTTCGGAAGGGCCCGATTGCAGGTGTTGTGTCAAAGACTGTTCCCCTGTCGATATGTGTTTACCCTTACTAAACCGGAACCAAACTCCCTAACCCTAACCATGGAGGGGGGCACTACGCATTTTAACAGGAGGGAAACTCTATTTGACTGTGGGAACAGACTCTGGAACTGCTCATCCAAACATCTTCAATTCAATTCAATTTTATTTATAGTATCAAATCATAACAAGAGTTATCTCAAGACACTTTACAGATAGAGTAGGTCTAGGCCACACTATAATTTACAAAGAGCAAGCATTTAGTGCGAGGAAAAACTCCCTTTTAGGCAGAAACCTCGAGTGGTGAATAAAAACTTCCTTTTAGGAAGAAACCTCGGACAGACCCAGGCTCCTGGTAGGCGGTGTCTGACGGTTGGGGGTGTGATGAACAGTGGCAATTATAGTCACAATAAAGATAATGGAACTATGACTAGAAATAGTAGTTGTAGTAGTTCATAGCAGGGTGTAACAGGGCATAGCAGGGCGCAGAGCAGGACCACGGCGACAGCTGCAACCATGATTTAGGTGCCACCCTAATCCAAGGAAAACTGCGGCACTCGACACTGCGCTTTCTTAGATCCTGAGCCATAGCCCTGACATGACTGCGTCCGCTAGCAATGCTAGAGTTTACGCTTCATTTGCTGACAGCTAGCTATTTGGGCTATTTTTATGGAATTTGTTGATAATAAGGACGACATAGAAAAGCACCTTACCAGAAAACCAGCCTTACTCTTTAAAGACTTAATTTGTCCATACTTGATTATGCTCACTGAATGTATTTAAAATGTTCACAAGTGATTTGTTGTGGTATTAGTGATTTAAAAATGCCTTTTAACCATGGAAACAGTAGTTTGACCAAACAAAAACAATCTTAATTGATTCCGGTAAAAGCTAGTAAGTGGACCTTGATTTAAGATTTTTTTATCATATCCTTCCTTCAGTTTGGCCTTACTCTAACTATTAGAGCTGCAAGGTAAACCAAACCATGCCACTTAACTTAAGAATAAACGTTCATGTTGAAGGAAGGATAATAGTTAATAATTACAGTAGTAAAGAGAATAAACTGACAAATGTATTGATATTGTGATTAACATAAAGTATTGAGCATTACAGCTTTTTTTATGGCTTTGCCTAAAACCTATTGCTTCATTTTTTTAGGTATGTAGTTAAGCTTGTTGGTTTTTCTGCAGGTAGTGCCTACAGGCAGGCAGATGCAGCCCTCCATCTAGTGGCTGAACATTTTAAACCAGACAAACTCATGACTGTGTTTCAAATGACAGCAATCTGTTGCACACTTACTGTAGATATGAAAATTTGACAGCCTTGTTGCAGAAAATATGTATGTATTGTTTTAATATCTGGATCTGGATCTATGGTGTGCCTCAAATCACACCTAATAATAATTTTGGGTCAGACTTTTTCATTTAAAGTCCCCCTTCACATTTAAAAATGCTTTGGATTTGTTGCTACTTTACAGGGGTTTATTGAGCTTCATTGTGCAGAATGATGTGTGTACAGAGTTTGACACTAGAAAGCTGTTTTCACTTTCAGCTGCTGAAGGCAAACGTTTATCTGTGCTCACCTTAAATCCAAATGTAAGTGCATGTATGAGAATGATTTGGAAGTCATTCATGGTCCAATATGCAAATTAAACAGAAAAAACCCATCAGACACAAATTATTATTTAAAGCAAATTATTTTTATATCCTAAAAGAAGTCTGGGGAGATTTTTTAAGTAAATAATAATAATAATAATAACAACAATAAACTATTTATATAGCACCTTTCATAACATGTAAATGCAGCTCAAAGTGCTCTACAAAAAAAAACTTATTTATAAAACACAGGTATTAAACACAGAAAACACAAAAAGTGAAAAACAATATAATAAAATCCTAAAGAGATAACAAATATAATACTTATAATAAAATGAGTAAATAATGATGAAAACAATTGTAAGATACTAAACCCATAGAATTAGTGCAGTGTGATAGAAGAGTAAAAAAAAGAAGAAAAACCCTGATCAGTTGTTCCTTGACTTATGTCCTCATTTGGCCTGTTGTTACCAGGCGTAGTGTCTCAATAGACCAGAGGGGGGCAGTACTGACCCACTGCAGGGGCACCGGCAGCACATTACATTGACAGGATATATATATATATAGATGTTTATGTTTAAACTCACTTTTGTCTCATGTTTGTAACTTTGGTTTTAGGTTTAAATCTTTTAAATGATTTTCGTTGGTCTTTCATTTATTTTTCCTTCATTTATTTTTTCCTTTGGATCCTACTGTATTTTAACAAATGTTTATCATGTGAAGCACTTTGTGACTTTGTCTGTAAAAGGTGCTATATCAAATAGACTTATTATTATTATTAAATATATATATATATATATATATATATATATATATATACATGTATGTATGTATATATACATATATACACATCACTGTATGGCATAATGATATGATTCATTTGATTATGAGGAAGTATCATTAGATAATTAGGTGAACTACATTTTGTTGATTTCATTCCAATTTTTATGTTGTGATTATTTTTTTACATACCTTACTGATTTTAAACAAAAGGGTAGCTTTTGTAGATTTTGTGAAAATGTATTTTTATTTCGCTTTCTAAACGTCTGACGTTACCTTTACATTTTTTTTTCACAAAGCTTTTTCTTTTCCTTAAATATGCTGTTTTCACATTGAACCCTGTAGAATCTTAATATCCTAACACTCAGCAAGAAACTGATAAACTGTGTTTATAAGAGACTTTAAAGTGAGAAAAAAAACACAATAGTCCTCTTACCAATATAAAGTTAAATTCTTCTTTTAACAACAAGTCTCACTTTTGCTTGATTCAATGCACTGCTGCTAGAGCCTTATGTGACCAGTAGCTGATGTGGGACATAATGCTAACTTTAGTTGACAAACTTTAGATAGATATTGCTGCTGATGTGTAACTGACAATAATAAGACTAATTTCCATATCATGGCATACGTGTTAATAATTTTTTTTTTTGCATTTGTGTTTTATGTACTGTATGTATGACAATTAAACGTTAACAAATAATAGCATAATTGTTATGTTATCTTTTCCATCAAATTAAACTCTCTTTGTAACTGAGAGTCCATTGGTTTACTCTATTGAGTAATTCCTTTGTGTATTATATTCTTTCCAGTCCCAAAATGCTGTTTCATGAGGACTTTTTGTGACTCTTTCTAAGAAATTATTTTTCATTGCAACATCTATTCTGATAAAGAAAAAATCGAAAGTGTTTCAAATGATTCAACAGCTCCAATGTCACTGAATATTGACTTCACATGGAAGAGACACTCAGTGTGCTGAAGTAGAAACTGTAACCATCGACTTCATTATTAAACAGGGCCACTCTAAAGGGGCAAACTAGCCATATAGCACAACCAATATAACAGCAGATGGAAAACCACTGCCAACACATCCTACTGTCCTTGACTGTCCTTTGCATGTGGTCACCTTGACTGTCACCATTGCACAATGACGCAGGTCTCTACCAGTCATCAACATAAGACAGCATTCACTAAATACTTCAGAAACTATTTCATTAGGCATAATTGGCATGAATGTTGCCTCCTGAGTGCAATATTCAGTGATGGGAAAATGCCTTCAAATCCTTTACTTAAAGCAGCGATAATATTTTTAGGTGAGCGATGGATCACAGCAAGCTAATTTCTCCACTCAATAGTCAGTGTTAAACCGACTCCAAAACACAGTGGATGCTCGCTGCTCCTCCTGCTTCATGTTTGCTTCATGTTTATGTTCATGTCAACCAGCAACAGTGACCACAACAGCTGTGTACTCAGCTCAGGACACATACAGAAAGTATTGGTCGTTCTGTGTCCTGTTCAGTTACAGTAGTTGTCAATTGTGCCCTTAGCAGCCAAGCCTTTGTTCTTGTGTACCTGCTTATTTCTGTTTCCTGATGCTCCCTTTTTCTAAATTAGTTTGCCTTCACTGACTGATTGCCTGTCAATCTTCTTAGATCCAATCATATTTTAACTTGCTCTATCCTCAAGTCCTGCTCTTGCGTCTGAACATCTACTGCCAGACCTGTCACAGAGAAGTTTGAGAAAATGTTTAAATGTTTGTAGATGTAAATGTTAGTGTAAATGTTGAAAATGCAAATTAGCATCAACTCTTTAGGTGCTTTCCGACCGGATAGTACTTGTACTTTTTAGAGGAAAAGTACACTTCTAAGCAGTTCTAAGAACTACTCTCCCCCAAAATCTTTTTTTTCTGTTTGCATTCCCACTGGCCAAGTGGCCATAGGGACTGGTAGGAGGGGTAAGGGAGTGACGCAAGCATGGCAACGGTCTTTATAGCATCGTCACTAGACCTTAGCGCCACATACAACAACAAAGCAGCATGGAGGAGGCCGTACATGGCCAGCAGTGCCTGCACCTCCGCATCAGTCCACTTTTCTGAGTTCCGCATTCCATCCATTCTCGTAGTAATTCACGTAATGTTTTGCTCAACACAGACGGGGCTTTATTATACTCGGAACAGACCCCGCCTCTGCCTGCTGCTGCGCTGTGGACGTGTGTGTGTGTGTGTGTGTGTGTGTGTGTGTGACGGCCGGCGAGCCGCAGGACACGCTTGTGGAGTTTAACTCCGAAAAGACAGTTAACCACAGGTTCCTGTTAATCTTATGATGGACATGTGTTGTGATATTTAAAAAAACGAACCGTCAACGGCGAAATAAAAGCCTCTTATTTACGAGAGCGGTCAGAGAAACCTCCAGCTCACAGCGAGGTGTCTGAGCAAGACTGGCCGAGCGACGAGCTAGAGGCCGGGGCAGGCGCTTGCTGGCTGTCGCCTCACTCATGGAGGTTCTCAACTCCGAAAACTTTGAAGCAAATTGTCAATTCGGCATCAATTTTCGCAAGACTGCCTATATTCGAAATCTAAACAGTTAATTTCTCGCCTAAAACGTTGTCAGAAGTGAATTTAATGATGAATAAGATGGTGAAAATTGTTAAAAATGTCCCGTTGTTGCTCTGTCTGCAAGTTCCGAGTTAGCAGTGGGCGTGACTTATAAGTTCGACCAATCAAGTACACCTAGGAAAAGGGAAAAGGGAAAAGACCAATACATCCATGGAAAAGACCCTGCTCTGAAGTAGGAGCTAAAAAAGTACGCTACTGTGTCGGAACTGTGTCGGAACACGACAAAAAAAGTGTTCTAGGAACATTTAGTTCTAAGAACTGCAAAAATCCCTCCGGTCAGAAAGCCCCTTTTGAAACTTCTCTTGAAGCCTTTTCATCCTTGCATCTGTTGACCCGTTTGAAGATGGCTTCACCTAATAACATTCTTGTACTTATTAACCCACAGTAATAATGCTCAGTCTGAAGCCTGGAGGCAAACAATTCATCAAACTCAGCAGGCAGCTGTTTCTAAACCAGAGAGCTTCCTTTCTTGTGGAAAGGTCACGTGAACTATGATGTCAGTGTGTCACATTAGTGGTGCTTCTGAACTTGTGGTATTTTCCAATTAAAATCATGAAACAATACATCACTCTTGGGTTGATTATAGTATAAGTTTGTAAGTTTATTGATGACCTCTCGTCACAGGTTGAATAATGTTTAACTAACCAGTTTAACTAAAGAGCACTGTTGTCTTTTAGATTGTTTCATTCAAATAGTTTTAGACGCCTGAAGAGGGGAAACTATATATAACTACTATATGATATACAAGTTAAACACAACATTACAGACACAGTTCAATTTGCAGAATCCTTATGTGTTTAAATCCTATTTCATAAAATCTGCTTGTGCGTGGAACATCACATATTCAGGTAAAACTGAGCCATTCCTGTTCTGCCCTCAGTAGCACACAGTATCTGTGTTTCTCTAGAGTGAATAAATGTGACGTTGTGCTTTGTTTTCGGGTCACTATATAATCTGCAATGGTGAGTTTCTACCTTTTAAATGTTACGAAAAAGGTAATTTTTTTGTCATTTGGTCTGTGATCAGGTCTGTTTAGTTTGGAAAAACATCTGCTGAGATCTGGCTGCTTCTTGACGCAATAGGAAAATGAAACCATTTTTAGAATCAACAGGTCAGTCGAAGCACCACAATCGCTGCCAGTGTGTGACTGCCGATTAAAAAAAGTGGGTGCGTTTGGAAATTAAGTGTGACGCACGTCCAGTTCCTTCTCAGCCTTTCAGTGCTTTCTTTGCCTACTCAGAATAATTGCAAAATTAGAGGTTAATTATTTGCCTCAGGCCTGAGGCTTTGAATATACTAATCAAGGAGGGTGGATTTTAAGTCACTAAAAATCCCTAAGCCTGAAGCAGAGCCTGAGTTAGTACAATATTTTCCCCTCAAATGCAGTGGAGTAGAAGTATAAAGTAGCAAGAAATAGATGCTCTCAAGTAAAGAACACATACCTCAAAATGGTGCTGAAGTACAGAACTTGAGTAAAGTTACTTTCCCCAACTGGAGAAGATTGATACCACTCATATGTCTGTGCAGTAAATATGATGCTACAACTAGTAGTCAGTTAGCTTAGCTTAGTTTAGCTTAGCACAAAGACACTAACAGCAGGGGGAAACAGCTAGCCTAGCTCTGCACAACGGTAACATAATCTGCCTATCAGCACCTCTAAAGCCAACTACTTTTGTTTCTTATGTGCTACCAGGCTCATGGATGTTTAATAATAACAGTGGTCCACATTGCTTTATCTCTTCTTTTGCATTTTCCATCCTCGTCTTCCTTACTCCTCCCTCTCCTCAGTCCACATAGGCTACTCTGGGAAACCCCTGAGCCTGACCCTCAATGCTGGCTAACCACTTTAAAAGCACATGCAGCCACTATTCAGACACTGGCTACATGCAGGAACACATAACCCTGTTTGAACCATAGACTGTATGACATACAAAACAAAAAAGGTAGTAAGTACAACAAGTATTTATACAAAGATATTTAGCCATGCGTGCAACGTGACGTCTAGGGATGGGAATGTTGGTTGGTAGGTCCACCACTTTGGTCCAGACTTAAATATCTCAACAACTATTGGATGATTTAATATGTCGTTTTGTACAGAAATTTGCGGTCCACAGAGAATGAACCTTACTGACTTTTCATCTACATCTAGCACCACCAACAGGTTGACAATTTTGCCTTTAAGTGAAATGTCTCAGCACCTGTTGGATGGATTGCCATAAAACATGCTACATGTTCATGGATCCAGAGGATGAATCCCAAATACGTTAGTGATTTTCTGTATGTTCCTCTGGCACCACCAGTAGGTCAGTTTTTTTCATTTATCCTGTGAATTATTTCATCATCTACTCAATGGATTGGCATGAAATGTTGTACAGATGTTCATGGTTCCCATATGATGAATTCTAGTGACTTTTGTGATCCTCTGACTTTTCTGTAGTGCCATCAACAGGTTGACATTTTAGCTTTTTAGTGTAATGTTGAAACAACTATTGAATATAGCACAATGCAATTTGGTACAGACATTCATTTCCCCCTCAGGATGACTTATAATTCCCTGTCTCTCTCATGCAGTGGCATCAGACTTTTAATATGTCCAATATTTTGGTTTATGAACAAATACCTGTAAAACTAATGACATTTCCATCATCCTCATCTGTAGTTTCCTGTTTATGCTAGTTAGCATTAGCAAATGTTAGCATGCTAAAACACTAAATTAAGATTTGTTGGCATTTCGCTCAAAGCCTCACAGAACCACTAGCATGACCATAGGGTTGTTACAGCTGCATTTGTGCTGAGCTGCTTACACGTGTGAGGTTATGATTATTTATACAGGATATGACATTTGTTCCCCCAGTTTTGACGAAACATATCAGTTTCAATGCTTCATGACAAATAGTCTTGTGAAAAGATTGTGCAGTTATTAGTTTCTAGTTCCTATTTAATGTACATGAAATCAGATGAGATCCACAGGAGAGACGTGATAGATGTGCCTGTCAACACTCACTTGGCAGTGTGACACACACACACACACACACATACACACACACACACACACACACACACATGCAAAACACACTGTGGTGTGAATGACATGTCCCAGTCTAAGTGGCACAAATTGAACCCCATCAGTTTCTAAGCCAGTGCACAGCTACTGACAGTGACGGAGGACCCTTCGTCACTGGGCTGTTGCCTATGATTATGTCATCCAGTAAGATTCTGGCCTCTTTTCCCTCGCTTCCACTGCCTGTAACAGCCCTGCTGGTATAGTCCATCACACCTCCTGACCACCATTATCTAACTCACTGGAGTGGAGTCACTGGGTCATGGCACCTGCTGTCACGACCCTTTGCCTAGAAAGTTACGCTTGCGTCAAGCTTTGCGCTATTAGCATTGGTGTTCCTCTCTGGGAAATCAATAGGGTTGAAACTGGCACAGTTGGGTGTTTAATAATGAAGAATACATCATGTCCAGTGAGCCACTACTGAACAATAAATTGTGTGTTCTGTACTAAATTCCCCACAGCTTTGTTCATGCTGTATAAAAAAATATAAAAAAAAAAATTAAAGCTGCAGAGCAGAAACATATTGTGAGAAATGAAAAAATTAAATGTGTTCCAGATGGAGACTTTCTTTCTGTGCTGGATATAAAGATAGAGATTTATTGGTTCCTCAAAGAACAGCATGGTTGTGCCCTGATGAATCATACAATGATATAAAGAGAACTATTTGAAAACAGGTATTTATTAGTTGAGAGATGAAAATGATGAAACTCAATAAAACTACTGGGTTTTCAACTTTTAATCCTGAGGAACGATCCAGTACAAATCTCATAACAGAAGACCTTTTCTCTTTTTATATGATCAATCACAAAAAATTATCAAAACAAACACTCATATCTTACACACACACACACACACACACACACACACACACACATACACACACACACACACACATACACACACACACACACACACACACACACACAAACAGCACCATAAATGACAATATGTAGTCTACTGGTATTAAAGCAAAGCCAAAGGCCATAATAATTTGAATATTATAAGCAACTTAGTCTCGCATCGCATTGCATTCCTCCATAGTGCTGCGGAGGAATGTCTGGCGAGTCCACACAGCATTCCGGGATGGGAGAAAAACGTGGTCTGGTTTATTGGCATTTCAAACCATTCAGAATCGTCTTGGGCGGTGCTAAGCTCCGTACTATCTATGTCATAAATCCACCGGAGTTTAGAATGCCAACACAAAGAAAGTGGAAGGTAACGGACATCTGGCCGAAATGAGGGACATCCGGCGGAATTTCCGGCGGCCCCTGATCAATCCTGGAAATGAAACGTCGTCGATATAGACTATAAGCACCTAAATACCTCCACTGCATAGTTTTATGATAATGTTAACGTTAAAATACCACTGAATTTGTAGAATTCAAGTATTTTACTTGGAAAATCTATGTTGGTAGAATCCCCCCCGTTTTTTACATTTCTGAAAGGACTGTTGGTGTTTTTTGGTGGAGTTTTACAAAGCAACTGGATTTTTTTTTGTGACTTTAATCCAAAAATGATCAATTGAATTTGAGCAACTTTATGACTTTTATGGCTTATCTGGCTTTGTGTTAACCTGATGCGCCATATGGTTTGTTACACAGAACCATCGCTCTCTTGTCTTTTTCTTCTTGTTGGGCTCCTGTTTGACCATTGTGGTATGCACTTGAGTATTTTACTATTAAATGGAGTAAATCATTTTTCTGTGTAACTGCACCTGGTGAAGGTCATAACAATGTCCAAGCAAATCTGATTCCCACTCAGATGACTTTGCCCTTAACCCTAACCCTAACGTACAGCTTGCTCTCAGAAAAGGGGATCCTGGGGTTGAGTCCTGATCGGAAATGCCTCTTTAACCAACAGGAACACAGAACAATGGAGAACATTGTGAGGAATCACAGGATTATCATGAGGGCATGAAGAGGGAGCAGGAGGCGACAGAGAGGAAGAACATTTAATTTTCTCACTTTGCGTCATTGCTCGTGAAATGATAGACTCCTGTTGGCTCTCATCTCCTCTCTGCTCCATGGCCTCTCCAGCTTTTATCATATGGTTCCCCTGCAGTTACACATAAAAAAAAAAATAGTTAGAAAAAGTAATTTTCAGCAGACAGAGATAGGATAGGAATGAAAATTCAATAAAAGGAACTGTGAAAGAGATAGCTGGAATGAATACAGATTGACAGACAGACATGCAAAGGGAGTTTGTGATCAAATTACTGAATTAGTGATTACTGAAAAGTCAAATGAATGATGTTTGTTTGTTTTGAGCTGTTTGCTCTGATTTCGCTCTTGCATCACACTCAGGCTCCTCAGGGGGAGCACAGCAGATTGAAACTAACCTTTGCACTTTATTGGGACGGGCAGGGGGATACAGTTTGAAGTTGTGTTGGTTGCCAAAATGTGTTTATTGTTTCCCATATTTTCTTACTGTGACCCTTTGGAGAGAATAAATGTTAAGAGTGTCTCGGTTTCTGCTCTGATCTATCTCCAAGCTCCAGATGTCAGCCAAGTGTTAAACAATTCCAGCGCAAAAGACATTCTGGGTCCTATTGAAGAGCTTTTAATAAGACATTCATTGTTGTTTTTAAATCAAATTGAAATTTGGATTCACTTTTGTGTTAATATAAACTATAATGATATTGCAGCTGTGCTGGCATTGCAAGAAGACATGCTGTCAACTTTCACGGTGCTCTACTGACAGCACGTCAGAACCTCAGAAACATTGATACAAGTTGTTTTTCACAAACTCAAAAGTTGTCATCTTTTAATATGGGGTATCTGAGTGGCAAACTGCTGCATACAATTGCTCTTACAAGGATAAATAAAGGTATGTTGAATTGAATAGCTGGCTTCCTAAAATTAGCCGCTGGTAATAAACCTACATTAAAGGGTCTCTAAGTGATGTTGGGTGATGTCACTTCTTGTTGACGTTCAAAGTATTGTCAAACAAAACGGAGGCTAGCTCGCCCCTCCCTCTTCCTCATCCCATCCCCTCCCCCTCCCTTCCGCTCACTAACCCCCCAACCCCCACCCCCAAATCCTTCTTGTCGGTTATTGGCTGGAACACTGTTATGTTTTGGGGTGCAGGTTGGCGCAGTTTGTTTTTGTTGCCATTTGTGGAGCCTGGGCTGTCTACAGAGACCGTGTTTTTTTTACAGTGTGTTCAGGGGACAGGCAGCTAGCGGATATTGGGGAGATGTTTGCTGTATGTGACCAAAAATGTTGTAGCCTAAAAAACGCGTGATATTGCTTAGAGCACCTTTAAGGAATCACCTGGTTTTGCAGAGGGTGTGTGAACCCTGAAGCTTCCCTGTAAGAACTTAATGCTATAACCAAGACAAAGCTAGCTGCTGATCAATAAATAAACCGTTGGCTGGCTGCTGGTAAACCATGATGTCTGTTGGAGCTGGGCTGAGTAACAAAAGTAATGCAATGTGTAATGTAACTTTTGCATTTCAGTAATTAGTGAAGTAATGTATAATTTTTCTATGAGCAATTGATTACATATTCCTAACTTGCCCAACACTGTCCATACGTTACCCCATGAGTCAAATCCATAGACTGTTAATATTTACAGTCTATGGTGGAATCATAACACTGAGTTAAGTACGGAGTGCTCAAATCACAGATGGGACAAAGTAAAGTCTGTCCCCAGAGCTAGTTAACTACCTATGTCGCTGTTGAAATTGAAGTGATATTAACAACTATTTTAGGGTCCACCCACAGGCTCTGCACCATTCAAATTACAGGACCAACACCATCAGTCTGTGCAAAGTCATGCCCCCTGGAGAACACTAATCACATCAGAAGAATAAATAAAACTTATTTTTGATCATTTTAGTTTTGACCAAATGTGTACACAAGTCACTACAAACCCCAAGGAGATATACACCGATATATACACTCCATCATTATGCTGCTCTGCTCTGGAGGCGACCAGTATTAACAGCGTTGTAAACCAAAAGGAGGAAAGAGCCAAACACATACAAACCTGTACTCTCATGTTCTTTGAGGTTAAACACACACACACACACACACACACACACACACACACACACACACACACACACACACACACACTGTAAACCCAGATTTAGTTGTAATTAAACTTTTTAGTGGTCACTACTTATTCTTTCATGTTTTGTTAAAAACCTAGTCATTACTAAATCACATAAGTTGTTTGTAATAATCAGCTTAAGTATGCAGTGCACAGATCATGTTAAGCAGAGATAACTAAGGAGGTTGACTTTCTGCATGGGAGGGGCGGGGTCATGAACTGTTCTGCGCTGAGGCGATGCAAAGGCTCATGGGGAAAAAAAACATATATTCTGAACGGTTTCTGTCCCAGTTAAAGTGTGTTTTAATAATGTTCTGTTACTGTTTTGGGTGTGCATTTATGTTATCTGGGTTTTCATGACTTGAGAAAAACATAATTTATGTTTACTAATGATTTTTAGTAATGACTACTGATGTAAACTTGATTTGTCTACTGCATCAACTTACCACTCTGTCTTACTGTAATACAACTTAACCTGTTAAGTTTTACCTTGTGTAAAGAACAACAAACAATCGCTCCATTCACTTCAATGACGTGCTAGTAGATAGACAAGAAAGGGGGTGACAGAGGAAACCTGGTTCAAGGTAGGTTCACGCAGATAAATCTAGGGAGAAAAACAGTCTAACAATACCAATTTGTGATACCAATTCAAACAGATGAGAGAGGCTTTGTTCAGAGTTTTAACAGAATGAAATACAACAGATTCACAGTATACACAAACACACACACTAAGTCGTGCCTCTGAGAAGAGTTTGATGCTGATATGCAGTGAAGGGCAGAGGTGGTGCCTTAGATAGAGTGTACTGTAGAGCTGCTGTGAGTCAGACTGTGCTGCCGTGTCAGCTCGTCCAGACAGACGCTGCTCTCCAGGCTGTGTGTAGGTGTCTCTCAGGGGACAGTCAGGCTGAACTGTTACGAAACCCGGAATTCAGGCCGAGCAGCCGCTGCAGCTTTTCAATACTTCATGACATGCAAGAGGACGCGTATACCTGGTAACACACAGCAGAGCACTTCATCTGAGGGTAACAGCGACTTTGGAACAAAATGTTTTTTTCAAATCAGACATCCATTAAGAGATTATCTCTGGCCCTCCCTGTTTTTGAATGGCCCGTCACATGATATACTCACAATAAGCACTTTAGTCTGTGTTGCAATTACAGTTAAGATAGTCTTTCCTCAATCACCATGTAATACAATTTACTGATCTTTGCTCTCTAAAATATCAATGATTTGTACATAGATTATATGATTTTGTACAGGTATATGAATTGATGCAAAACTATGTGGTGTTACTGTGATCTGCTTGAACAAAATGCATGAATATGTTCCCAACAGAGAGCTTTTTTCACAGCCTCTTGATGACATGAAATTAAATTTAGAATACTTTGCAGACTTTATATTTAACAGTCAGTGATTGAGCTAAGACTGACAGGGAACATTTTACTGCGTAATGAGTACTTTTACTTTTGATACTTTACTGTAAGTAAATGTTTTTGAAAATATGTACCTTGTGTTAGAATGCAGGACTTTTACTTGTGGTAAAAGTGAGGTATTAGTACTTTTACTAAAGTAAAAGATCTAAAAACTTCTTCCGCTACTATACTTGTGTACGTTTTAGTGATTACGTGAAGGTGTTTGTCGATGTGTGTTTGTGCCAGGTGATGGGAGAGATGCATACTGTTGTTCTGACTCAGGAGCTTTTCCATTTTGGGAGCCCCCGTCCTCCCATCTGTTTTTTTCCATCTCTTACGTCAATGCCTCCAGACTGTCACTGAGTGAAAGGGTTTTCCTGCTCAATGCCCCTTGAGAGCTGCTGCCAGCCCTGCTTTATTACTGTAGCCACTTTTGCAGAGCAGAAGAGAAACATTCAGAGGAAGTACTGAATCAACTTCCTGACTAATCCCCCAACTTCCTTGTCTCCTTTGTCAGGGCCCTCATTTTCCAAACAGGTGTTTGTCCAGCAATATAGTAAACAAATGTGTAATTTTTTCCCCTTTCAGTGAAACGGCAAAAATGAACATAAGATCATGACGTCAACAGGATGTGCGCTCACTTCCTTTGAACAAAGTGCTTGTTCCTGTCATTTGACTTGAGGTCATGCAATAACTTTGTGCAGCAGAGACGAGAAATAACTGATATAACCGAGCAGCTCTTGTGTGGGTTGAGTCTCGTAAATGAACAGAGACACAGCCAAGCAGAGGATTAACAAAGTGACAGGTTCTGAGTATGTGACACAGAAAATAACAGTGGTAGACAGATTGGAAAGGAAAAAAAAGCAAAAGAGTAGGCACAAATCTCTTAGACAAGACTGTTAATTACCTCGACAATTTAAAAGAGCCTCATAACCGCTGGGCTTGGAACAAAATATTGCTTCTTGTCTCAAACAATTTTCTCTAATAATGCCAACCACTGCCCTCATACTCGACCCCATTTCCCTGCCCTTTGTGCGGTTGTGCAAACACACATGACCCACTTAGAGAAGCTCACACACTCTCTCTGCGTTACACACACACACACACACACACACACACACACACACACACACACACACACACACACACACACACAAACTCTCTGCAATCTTGTATAACCAACAGTTCTGAGGAACGAAAGACAGACTTGTAAACATCTTGCAGACTATTGGCTGTATTGTGGAGCTGGAGTAGCTGACGTCAGTGCAGGCTGGTGACTTAGTGTGTTCCCCTGCAGGCTGGGGAGGTGACAGACTGACAGACAGAAAGGTGACACAGATGAACAAGCTGCATCCGGACAAAGCAGTAAGGAGGACTAGTCGTTGAAAGGAGACCGTGAGGCAGCAGTTTTGACCCAATTGCCCATAGTTGTGTTATCAATATTGTTACTGTAAGTAAAATACAACATCACAAGTCAGCTGCACAACGAGGATGAGGATGTATGTGTGCCTTTCAGTGTGTGTGTTTATGAGACATGAGAAAATGTCTGCCTCCTAAGTAGCTAAGTAAAGTAAACTTTAAATCCTTCTGGAAATCCTGCTCAGTACAAAATTTTAGTCACAACTCGTTAATAACCTCAAGGGATCCTTATGAAAACTTGTTTACATCAGGTATTTATCTAAAATAAATCTGCCAATGTATCATTTTCAGACTTTTTGAACTGAAATATTGATATCTCCATCAGATTCAAAAGTCCAGTATCTGTCAGGTTCTAATCATGAGGCAAAAAGTGGGATGCAGTGGGTAAATATTTGTGAAGTTTGTTAAATGCAACAGATAGGCCTAAAAAAATTATTTTTGAAATTTATGATCATAATGTCTGGCATTACAATTTTTAATACAGACAGTTAAATGCTAAGCTAACAATTAAAGCCCAATTTTAATTTCAAATTATTATTAATTTGATTTATTGCATTGTATTTTATTTTTGGTCCTTGTTCCATAATTCTGTCCTGATGTAAAATTGCAGAGAGAAAAGACCATCAATGTCCTGATGTCCAAAACCAAGGACATATCATAGGAAATGTTTTTTGAAAAGAATACCCTGTGACATGTTTTTGTCATCCAATAGACTTATTTTATCTAATAATAATAACAAACCTTTTCATTTGTCCGGGTCTACAAGTCTATAGTCATGCTAGTGGCTCTGTAAGGCTGTACTTGGAGTTTTAAGCTAAATGCTAACATGCTCACAGTGTTAAGATGCTAATGTTCAGCAGGTATAATGTTTACCATCTTAGTTTAGTGTTAGCATGCTAGCATTTGCTAATTAGCACTAAACACAAAGCACAGTGGAGGCTGATAGGAATGTGATTTATTTTACAATTGATTTAAAGCAACACTAGAGCACTTTTTCCGCTTCGGTCCCCCTACAGGTTGGAAGCAGAATTGTCCATTACCGCTGTCGTAATGTCTCATTATGTCTAATTCGAACTACAGATTTCTACAGACAATTCCGCTTCCAACCTGTAGGGGGACCAAAGCGGGAAAAGTGCTCTAGTGTTGCTTTAAGTATTTAGTCATAAACCAAAGTATTAGACAAATTGGAATTTTAATGATGATGATGGTGCTACATGCAACCAAATTTCACGGCAATGTATCCAGTCTATACATCTATTATACATCTATCTATACAGTTGTTAAAACATTTCTCTCCAAATCATAAACATCTAGCTCATGTGGGTGCTAGAGAAAAAGTCAGCTGGATTCATCGCCTGGGAAATATGAATGTCTGTGCAAAATTTTAATGGCGATCTATTTCAATTGTTGTTGAGATATACCAAATGTTTTACTCTGGGCCAAAGTGGACCAACCGACGATTGTCTCGAGCCAAAAAAAACGTTCTGAAGAAATATAAAGGAAAGGTTTGAGGGGAAAAATCAAGAGTATAAGAGGTTATGGAGAGATTCAGTTCAGAGAAACCTTATCGGCATCAGTGATATCAAATGGTTTCCTCTTAGAAAAGACTCAATAACTAAATGCAGGCCTCCTTGTGGTGCAGAAAGGAGCCTGGGGGCAGAGGGTGATACCCAGCATTGATGATACCCATGATCCCACCTGCAACGTGTGGTCACGTAGCAACAAAGTAGTACTATCTCTGCTGTCACAAGCCAAGTGTAAGATGAGCTGGAGGCCCAGGAGTCAGGCGTAGTGACGCACTTACTATCTGACTTCAAGTCCTCCAAGTTTCCACAGAGACACAACTTCTGACACTCCTGTGTCATGATTCAACCACGTGGTGCAACGAGGCACTGTGACTCCTCTCTCTGATCATTGTTCCTCTTATGATCCATCATTTCTCTTACACATGTTCAAAGTCTATGCAGAGAGAGATCAAACACTGATGTGAGAGATAAGACAAGGAGGATTTTACTGAACAGCGGAGAAATTTATTGTCTTATCATGGGATTTGCTGACGACATGACCATTGCCAGTCTTATCATTCAACTCTCCATGTCCCCCTGCTCTCGTCTCAACAATTAAAAATGCTAGAGTGGCTGCAGACCATAATTGTTTGAAATGCAGTTTTATTTTTTTATTTCACCTTTATTTATTCAAGCAAGTCATCAAGAACATGTCCTTATTTGCAATGGCGGCCTGCAGTGTTGGTTTGGGGCTGTCTGAGAGCTGGGTGAGATGCTACATTTGAAGAAGCTTCCATTAAAGAAGGTGGCAGGAAGGTGGAGAATGTTTGATAAGTCATGGGGACCAGTGTTGAGACAACTGAGGGGTCTGAGAGGTTGAAGGTGTGGGATGAAGGATCAACCATATTCATTCTACAGTGGTAGCTGTATACTGTATATGTTTTAAAGCAACACTAAGTAACTTTTCACACTTCGGTCCCCCTACAGGTTGGAAGCGGAATTGTCCATTACATTACATTATGCAAGTTTGCTAGATCGGTTAGTGGATCTGTAGTTCGAATGACTTTTTCTTTCTTTCTTGTTTTGCTCTCTTGGTTTGTTCTCTGGTTTTCTTTCTTTCTTTCTGGTATAAAATCTGTCAAATAATTAGAATCGTCTGTTCTTTTATGCCGCTGTAATGTTGTAATTGAAAGAAAAACAAGATTACTTTTAGGTACCAATGTGGACTGTATCCAACAATAATTTGCAATAAAAATGTCGATTTTTTTAAAACTTTCCCAAGAACTTGAAAGGTGACAGAGACAGTGAACAAAGAGTTGAGCGATAAGATAACTGAAGTTTGTATCTGTGTGTTTATGACAGAAGTTGAGTGTCTAATTTAGCTTGCACACACACACACACACACACACACACACACACACACACACACACACACGCACACACACACACACACACACACACACACACACACACACACACACACACACACACACACAGCTGCTTAGTGAACTGAGCATGAGAGAGTAATGGAATGTAATGCCTGTAATGGAATGCTCACATAGACGCCAAAGCCTGCTGTACAATATTAACAGAGCCCAAAGTGCGTCATGGCTCTCACAACTGACACTGTGTGTGTGTGTGTGTGTGTGTGTGTGCGCGTGTGTGTGTGTGCGCGTGTGTGTGTGTGTGTGTGTGTGTGTGTGTGTGTGTGTGTGTGTGTGTGTGTGTGTGTGTGTGTGTGTGTGTGTGTGTGTGTTATGCGCTTCCCATCTCTCTCTACTTTATTGCCACGCAAGTCTTGTGGTCCTGGGTGGTGTCGCCACATGTGAAGGAACAATGGCAGCATATTACTGTAACCTAATATGCAGTGTGCTATGTGGAAAATTAGTGCTATGAATGGAGCGTGTTTTGGTTCTTCAGGCCTCATTTACAGTAAGACATAATGGCTTCTAGTTCATTTTAAACTTGATGATGAGAACATTACCAGTGGTGGAAAGTAACAAAGCACGTTTACTCAAGTTACTTACAATTAGTACAATTTCAAAGTACTTTTTTACTTCAACTCTACAACATTTCAGAATGAAATATTGTATTTTTTAGTTTGGTTGGTGGTGAATGAAACAAACTCTTACATGGGTGTAGATCTGCTCGTGGGGATTTGGGACTTCAGTATTTCGAGGCAGCCTCTTGTCAGACAACAACACCCTGTAGTGATTATTAATGCTTAGTTCCAACTCCATCACCATGATGCTGCCCAGCTACAGTCGCAAGCTGCATGTGGCCTAATTCTGGGTAGGGATGGAAAGGTCAGGCTGAAGCTTCACAAAAACCAAAACCACTAGTGTGTTCTTCATCAACAAGCAAACTACAAAAAATTAAAGTGTACCTTAAACACCTGATAAAGTGATACAGTGAAAAAGTTCCCTGATGCTCAGGTTTATGGTGTGAGTCGTGATGTTTTTCAACACATGACAAATTGTGCATAAAGTTAAATGATGAAACTTCCATTTCTCTGTAATGCCATGTGATTAACAGTATGTCCAGGCTGTTAACAAAAACAAACAGGAGAGCTCTTTCCTTGCCTTTGTTATTCACTTCCTCCAGTGGTCCCATGAGCACATGTCAGTTCTTTTATACAGCCCAGAATCACAGATTTGTTTTAGAGGGCTGTTCAATGTCAACAACATTCAACACTCTCCATTCTTAGACCCTTGATTTAGGTAAGAGAAACTTATTGTAAGAAGGATTTACTAGTGAATGAGCTAAAACTGTGGTAAATATGATATTTTGTACTTGACGAAAATCACTAAAACGTGTCTTTAACCCTGCAATGGGGGCAGTAGAAACAAGTTATACACACAACTAGGGATGTAACGTTTAACCTTACTGTTATAGTGACCAAAATTATCATGGTTTTCGGTATTATCGCGGTATTTTTAAAAGTGTGTTCAATATGTTCAGAAAGCACTGATAGGCCTACACAAGCTGAAATAGTTTCAAAATGTGTAACAGTGTTTATTATATTACAAAATATAGGCAATAGGCTTGTAAAAACTATTGAAAACTGGCTACTGAAACACTGGCCCGCTGCAGGGTGTCCGGTAAGAACTTGAACCAGAGATGTCTGACTTTGAGATCCAGGAAGATTTATTTACAACTCCAACATGAAGTTAACTATGAAGTTATATTTGATGTTACATGTGAAGTTGGATGTTAAAAAAAATGAGCTAGAACTCACTATAAAACTTCTCAAAGCAGAGGGGAGCTGTAGGTTCAAATGATAATTCTGTGTAGGTTAACCACTATATGAGTGTCTATATGACTATATGAGCGACCCCTTTCACATTATCAAATCGTTTTCACATTGTCATATGATACATACAGTATATTTATTATAGCTGCTTTAAATTAATGCACTAAATTAGAGTGGTCTCATAATGTGTTTTGCTCACAGGTTTGAAGGTGGTGCTCTTTGTCTTCTCTGTCTACTGCTAGTCCCACTAACTTCTCAGTGTTTTATGTTAAATAAAATAATAAAACTAACTCTATTGCTACTGGAATGCTATTTTAAAATAAAAAAACTAAAAGGTTCCTGTAGCTGCTAAAGTTCCCAGATGGATCAGTGAAGTGACTGATGTGGTAGCAAAGTCTGTTATGCAGAGTCGTGTCTAGCACTTCCGAAAGTTGTTTATTTTCTTTGCTCTGAACCTCCACGAGTTCCACAAGTCCTTTGGTATTCACACTCGTCCTGCCAGAGAGGCCGATTATTGGCAGTGACGCATGTGTATAGTTTCTCACTCACGTACACACAATTAGGAGGGTGCTAATCTCACAGCGAGGGGAAAGATCCAAAAGCCCAGACCAGAGGCTTCCTGAGAGTGTGATTATATGTACTGTACATCAGGCCTGTGGGTTTATGTGTACAGTATCTGTGCTACAACATAGTTTCTTATGCAACAGTTCTCGGGGCTAATACAATATAATTGACCCTATGATTCTGAATTTCCCTTTTGTCATCAGACATTAACTTCCTCTCTTCTGTAGCTGATCACTGAGGTGGGAAGTTATTTTTCACATTTCCACAGTTATATGTTTCTCCCCAGCATCTGCTCCCCCCCCCCTAAACGACTTTCTCTTCTGCTTTTGTCCACACAAATAGATTCTGAGAAAACTCTCTGCTAAATGCACTTTCACTTTTGATATCCGAGTAACTTATTCAAAACACTCTAAATGTTTTATGGCAAGCTGTCTCTGTGTGGAACCTTGGATTCTTTTCACATTCTGTGTGTGTGTGTGTGTGTGTGTGTGTGTGTGTGTGTGTGTGTGTGTGTGCGTGGGAGAGCAGAGGATTAGATAGGATAGGTCCATCCAAATCACACTTGTGTGTGTAATAGTCCTGTCCAAATCCCAAAATGCTTTGCAAATGCCATTTTCTCTGACTTCTGCAAGGGAACTTTTCTCTTATTAAGTGGTGGAAGTTAATTTACCAAAGAACTGTAGATAAGGGTGGTACTGGTGTATTATTTCTTATCTTCAACCAATCCCATGAAAAACCAACTATGAATTGCTCCTACAAACAAGTGTTGTCTGCATATCCAAAGCCTGATGTACCTTAATACTCTGTGCCACAGACATAGAAAATAATTCAGACCAAAAGCATGCAATTTTTACTTTATTAAACTATATATTTCTGAACCAGTTTTAAAGATGTATGGCTTCAGTAGAAATGAATGGGGATGGTTCTGCAGACAGGCAGGGGAAGTCGTAAAGTATAGAGAGACAGACTGATGCATTGTTGGTTTTGGTATTTTCATGGAATTTGTCAACAATAAGAAAATCCAATACTATTCATATACTTTAAGTCAAGGAAAAATATAGAATAACATCAGCCTTTAAGTAAAAATTGTAGGTACTTTTAACTCCAATAGACTACAGTTTGTCTCAGCACTTGATTACCTGCACAGAACTATCCCAACCCTCAAGCTCAGTTTACATGCACAGATACACAACATACAAGTTATGAACAGAATCAGCTCTAATTTTCTGTTGCTGAGGTGGATACTGGATGCTTAACAGACAGACAAACATTGACTTGTCCAAGGACAGTTCAGGAAGGCCAAGTGGAAGTACAGGAAAGGAAAGGGAAGGATTATCTTAACATAAGCAAACAGCATATCAACTCACTCCAAGGGTAGATCAGGTGTCAGTGTATATGATTATATTTAACCGCAGCCTCTGACAGTCACAATACCGTTACTGATATGCAGCTTTAAATAGGTTTGACTTGTTTTAGAAGTCCAGAATTCATTGTGAGAACAAATGTTGCTTGTGGAGTGCCACAAGGCTAAAATTTAGGCCCACTGCTCTTTAGTTTTTATATGTACTCTTATTATCATGTACACGCTCACTATTATTTTCCATTGTTACATGGACAACACCCAACTGCATTTAGTGATTGCTTCAAAAAATCCTAGCCCTTTGACTAACTAAAACTGCATCTCTGACATTTATGTGTAAAATGTGTTTTATGCAATAACATATCACAGTAATTATTGGATCAAAGTAGTAAAAAGATACAAGAAATGTGGGTGCAAAGAATATAAATCAAACAGATCTTTACTTTCTTCTCTTAATGCACATAAACATACATCAATTTGTTACAAGAAGACTTAATCACTATACTGCACTGTTCTCAGATGTGCTGAAACGTCTGTAAAACATTATAAACTCATTCACAAAGTTGATACAAGAGTTTTAACCAAAGCAAATAAAAGAGCTCACACACAGTGTGACATGAGCTGTTTGCATACAATATGAGTGTGGATAAAGACAACTTCTTGGAGGTTTAGGTGTGAGTAGAAAGGCCTACCTAGTTTCGGGTCACGGCTCACATTTCTCAGTGAGGGAGCTCTTCTGTAAAAACTATAGTTAATATTTGAAATAAAAAAAATCTAAAAATAATATATTGGCCTATTGCCGTAAAAAATAATTGACAAATAACGCTACATTGACAAATAAATCTGTCACAAATTAGCTCAAACATTTTAGTTATTGGTCCATATATACACTGAACAAAAATACTTCAATTTCAAAATATTAATTCAATTTTATTTTATTTTATTTATAGTGTCAAATCATAACAGAAGTTATCTCAGTACACTTACTAGATAGAGCAAGCATATATCTGCGATATGCTAATATCGGCTGATACAGTATATTGGTCCAGCCAATTTATGGGTCTAGTGCCACAAAAACCTGCAATGTTCTGTAAGAGCAGCCACTTTTCATAGCATTTTGCCATTGCTTCCTGCAGAGTTTGATGTAAACTAGGCATTTCAATTTTGGAAATAAACAATTAATGATGAAATAAACAATTATGGTACAAGACACTCTTTATTTTTAAAGATGTTTGTTGTGCATTAAGACAGCTTAAGACTTGAAAGGGGGAATGACACGCAGCAACTGAGCCTCTGCGCATGGGGTGCACAGTCAACCAGGTGAGCCTTCAGGCGCCCCATACCTATTTCTTCTTTGTGTTATGTATTCTATGTTTTTGTTCCATTTTGTTTTTATGTATTGTGTTAGTTTCCCTATATAGAAATATGCAACAACCCACACACACACACACACACACACACACACACACACACACACAGTAAATAGTAATAGTCACTTCTGCAGCTGATGACTGATGTGTTTGTGGTGGCTGTACATCGAATGTTCCTTTCACGCTGTTCTTCACCAGCAACTGCCCGAGGGTCATATGCCAAATGTCAAGCCATATGTTACATGTGCAAATGTGTGTGAGTGTGTATGTGTCCGTGAAGTGGCCCCTCACGGTGTAAATCTGTACATACTGTGAATAGCGTGCAGCAAATCAACACATTTGTAAGTTTGGAAAATGCAGTTCTCCTGCAAGAATTTAAATGGAGTTTATTTTCTTTCTCTTGTCGAGAAGTAAGAGGAGAGCAACAGAATTTACTTGGGTCAGCACTTGGCTCATGGATGGTTTGTCTTCTCATTTTGCTGTTGCATCACTTGACTCCCACATAGCCTTTTGTCAGACGTCAGACACCTGTTCGTTTTCAGTTTTATGAAGAAACGTCAGGCAGAAGGGTCATCAGGGTCCAATGATTCATCACTCTGCATCACAGCATCATCAGAAGGGAGCCAGTGCATCATCAGTGTGCTTTGTCATCAGTTAGTTGAAGAGGATGAGACGTATTTAAAAGTGGGTTGTCTGCTCCTGTATCATCCATAGTTTTAGTTTTTTATCTTCATTATACAATCTGGTTATTAAGCTGCTATCAAATGATTATATTAGAAATAAAACAACATTTTGGAATACATAACAAAGTGTGTGTTGCACCCAGTCTGTTTGCACCAAACTTATTACTAGTAGTCATTGTTACTAATGATTACCAGTAATATTGACAGGTTATTATTTTAGATACAGCATCACTGTTATAGATGTACTGAAGACTGAACTCACATTTTTTAGATGGATCATCTGATTCAAAGATTCAAAGGTTTGATGCTCATTGAGTACGTGCAGTGAAATGCAGATTTGCTTAAGGCTAGCTGAGAGTGTAATAAAACATAATAATTACAATAAGACAAATAATAATCAGAATATATACTATGTGGAGGATATAAATTCAAAGATTTAAACTCTAAACACATATATAAATATATATAAGTTCTAAAAGAGTTATAAATATATCCAACTTATGATTAAAAAATTTTTAAACAACAGACAGTTTAGGCAGTGAATTTTATTTCAATAAATAGCCACATAAATAAACCTTTTTCTTTCATGAACTAACATTGTCTCTCCTTCTCTTTTACTTCCTCCCATGACACACACACGCACATGCACACACACACACAGAAAAAGAAAATGAAATTGAAATACTTCTTATTCTTACAAAGTTTATAAAAAATGGGTAATCCTATAGATTTGCATCGAGTCTTAGTGTTTCAATCGTTTTGTGACGTTTTTTCATCATGAGAAACAAAGAAAAATCTGAATAAAGTGCAATTCTTTGTCTGCTGACACAGCGAGTTCAAAGTCCAGATTCAGAAGAGAGAGAGAGAGATGTCAGAGAAGATATTAAAAGGACCAGTAACGGAGCCAGCCATATTTCTTTCTTCGTTATAGCGACCAGAGATGGTCAGCATACTGATCGGGGGTTTGTTCAAAGGCACAAGTGTTGGTATTAAGTGCAATCAACCACAAATTGCTTACAGTAATAGAAATATCAACACTACATGTTTCCAACGCACAACTGGGTTTGGAAAAACACTGCTCTTCTACAAGTTGTTTCACAGATATGAGAGGACTAACTAAGCTTACATTACACATCTCTTGCAGATTTCGAATACATCATCTGAACTTCACAGCACAAATAAATCAGCTTGTTGCAGATCAGTTCTACTTATTTGCCACTTATGGACAACTGAAGAAAGATTAACTTCCAGCACAACATGGTATTGCTAGGTTCTGATTTTTTTCTTTTCTTTTTCTTTTCTAGAAAAGTACAAAAATGAATACCACCATGGTCCTGACAGTAAAAGCTAGAGATATTAACAACACGTGTAGCATCAGGATTTGGTGACAGCCGGAGTTTTCTCACAGCAAAAAGCTAAGGAGATCATGTGAAATATTCCTACTAACCACCATGCTACATTTTGAGACAGCATTCAAAGTGAAAAGTCAGTAGTGTATCTGTGATAGATCACCCATCTCTTGTGCTATTCGCTCTTTGGTAAACCCAAATTCTTCCGTTCAGTTAAAGAACTACAAGCATACTGTGTGAAGGTACAGCACTTTGAAATGCCTTGAGTCTTTCCTCTTTTCGTCTACAGTATCAGGTTATGTTACATAATTAGTACCTGTTCTAGTCAGCTAGCACAGCAAACAGACAAATTAAAGGTAATAACACAAAAACCTCAGGCAAATGTACAGTTTGACCATCCTAAATAGAGCCACATCCTTATTTTTTAGAGGTTTCCAAATGTGTGTTCCTGTGGAGGTAGTAAAAGCATCTACAAGAAGGTGCTTATAAAACAAAGGGAATATGGATCGATGTATCCACATATGCAAGGTGCTACCAAGCTGACCGATGTACCTTTTGTGCTTTACTCAATCAGCGAGACACCACCTTCCTTCAGTTTTGGCTGATGGGGATGTAGCAGTCTTTTTTGCACCTCGAGGTAAAAGCAGCATTTGCGTAGCTATAATAATCTTGCCAAACAAAACAATAATAATCACAGTTTCAATACAAATCAACTCCTTCAGTGAAGCTTAGGGCACTATACTGCATGTTCATTGCACTGCTACAGAGAGATGTCTCTTCAGAAAGGCAAACAAAGTGGGAAAAATGAAAAAAAGAAAGAAATTTGGTCTTCTGTCCAGTCAAGTGAAAAACATTGAGAACAGGAAATGACACAAAACGTTTTTAAAAAAAGAATGAGGAAGAGGGAGCCTTCCTGTATTAGATCATTTCGACACCATTAAAACATTTGAGACATAATGGTATCGGCTAGCGTCAGCTCTCATTTCATTGAAAGTGAGTCCATCAGGGAGCTGAATGAAAGTCTTTCAGTCTATTATTGCTTCTCTGGCTGTCCAATACGAGTTTATCGCCTTGTCCAGAGTTTGGTTATTGCTTAGTCTTTAGCTTATATGATATCACAAGTATACACATGTATAGACACATTCTCACATGTGTACCCCATGTTGTTAAATACATAAAGTGTACATTTGTCACTTGCATTTGTTTTTTGTTCTTTCTCCTCACTTCTGCTCTCTTTTCTTCTCAGCTCAAAATCAAGTGAAGATTTTTTTCCAACACAAAGAGAACAATCGCTTGTCTCGATAGCTGATGTTTTACTTTACCATCACACAGCTACTGAGCTGCTGCTGTGCAGCCAGACCCAAATCCTGCATGTCAGGGTCTGTGCTGAAGGCCAAGCCCATGCTCCACACCGCTGGTTGGGATATGATGGGTAGGGTGCCTTTATTTCGCAAACTGGGGCTGCTGTTGGAAGCCGATGTAGGGGTGAGGGTGGGTTTGTGGGCTAATGTGCAGACGAGCCTCGAGAAGGTAAGCAGCGGAGGCCACAGGGGACAGAGAAGAAGAGTTGCAGGATGAGGAACAGTCAGAGGAGGAAGTCTCGATAGTTTGTCTCCAGGGGCTGTGCTGTAGACCAACTGAAGCTTGCTGAGGAGGCAGGGTGGAGGGGGCAGGGGTGTCAAACATGGAAGAAGAAGCAAACACTGTAGTAGGCGGAGGAGAGGGTGACTGCGGCTGGGCCAGAAAGAGCAGGGGATTCTGGGCAGGTCCTGTCTGAGTGGCTTGGACCTGAGGCTGGGGTTGGTGCTGGATCTGTAGCATTCTGGAAAACAGACAGAAGATCAGACTCTCTATTTACATGAGGGGTTTTCAAAGTACAGCATGAGACCGTGGGCCACCCCCTCAGACAAAATCAAGACAACATTGTGCTTCGTGTAATCATTTTCATGTGTCTCACCTTTGCTGGTGCAGCACCTCCTCCAGCATGCTGCGGTGCTCAGAGAGAGCTGGACCCAGTGACCCTCGGCTGCCGCGGTTCCAAGAGGGTGGAACAACAACCTGCCTCGTCAGACCCTTGATCTTATTTAATCCCAGAAGCCCTTTAGTCCGTGTGTTTTTCCTCAGCTGCTGGCGGAAAGCTTTGAGGCCTGTGGAAAGTCATGGGAAAGTGTTACACAATACTCCTTTGATCTGCTAATGTGACACATAATTTAAAAAACTGATATAAATCTTTAAAAAAGACTGGATAAATGACATTTGAATGATTGTGCTCCTGTACCTTGTGTGAGGGAGGTGTCAGAGGCTCTGCGACCCTCCTGGAAGCTAGCAGAAGGTAGGCTGCCCTGAGCCTGGGGCAGGAGGTGGGAGGAGAAGGTTTGGGGAGCTCCAGCAGGCAGCAGAGTTCCACTTTCAGAGGCCAGAAGTGTTGACATCTCACCTATAGCAGCCTGCAGAGTGGGTGCTGGACTGGATGAGGACTTCAGACAGCTGTCAGAGGAGGCACCATCTGAGGGACTGACCACAATACCTACAGAAACAAAACAGGTAAGAAATTAGACTCTGTATATGTGATATGTGGATTGACTTATCCTATTGTTGTACACTTGTATAACATACTAACATGGAGGGTTGCACTGGTGGAAACGGGCCGACACCTCAGCCAGAGTGTGTCTGCGGGACGTGGTGGTGTGAGTGAACAGAGGCCCGAGAGTTTGTGTTGCCTCCTCTACCTCCAGGTCTCTGGGTCGTACCTCTTCGCTGATGCTTGTCTCCAGCAGGCTGGTGGGTGAAATGGAGCGGTTCCAGAGAAGTCTGTTAAGGCTGGCTTCCACTGGAAACACAACACGCTAAAACAGAAAGTGTTGGACTGTTAGCCACTGATTAATTGTAGAGATGCAGAGTTGCCTTTGGTCTATCAATAGACAAGGGTGGAGGGTGAAGTATCTTAACCTCTGAGCTGCTGAATGCTGTCAAGTTGTGTAATCATTTACCTGGAATAGTCCACCTTGGTCATACTCCATCTCTGGGTACACTGGAGGAGTGCTTTTGGCTGGCATTGAAAAAGCTGTAGTTCTAAAACTGTTGGTGGATTCCATGATCACCTAGAAGCAAAACAGAAAGCAAATAGCATTTTAGACTTCAAGCATAACAAATCAGGACTAGCTACAACTTTAAGCTCAACACATCCAGCTGGAGTGCTCACCTCTGGGCCGGTGGAGTCGGAGATGCTTCTGGGTCTTTGACTCCAGGTCCCACACTGGCGGCTCAGCTGCTGGGTGCGATGCTCTCTCACTCTCTCCAGCAGCAGGTAGTAGATAGCAGAGAAGTGATTGTAGCTGCTACTCTGCAGAGACTGAGGAAAAGGACAGATGGTAGATTAGTGGTGTTGCCGCTTTGTTTACCATCTCTTCCTCTCCTTACAGCTTCCTTTAGCTCTTTCCCTCTATCTTCTTTGAATGAAAGCCAGGCATAACTATGTTTTCGGTCTTGCTGCCCCTGTTAAGTACAATCTCTTTGGAGCGAGAATTGGGACATACGTCTTATGAAACTGTTCACAAAGTCATTAAACACCAAACCAAAACTGTTTTGTGTTCAGTCACCTCGATAGTCTTCTGGCGGTCGATTCCCAGTGTGTTCATGATGCCCAGCACTGGTTCGCTGTAGTCCCCCAGGTTGGAGTTGTACTCTGTCAGGGAATGGCTAAGGGTCTGGTGGGCAGCTGTTGGGTCTGCCAGCATCCAGCGATGCTGCTTGATCTGGGCCATGTTGATCCTCCTGGCTGGGTCCACCACCAGCATCTTACGGATCAGGTTTTCACAGTCTAGAGAGGACAAAAACGAGGAATGAGTCTTGGATTCTGAGCATTTTGGATTTGGACAGAATTGGTAATTAGCCATTAGTCATTTTTATGATTGTTTTGCCAATTATACCTTGAGACATAAAGAAAGGGATTCTGAATCTTCCCTCTGTGACTCTCTGTCTGAGTGTAGGAAGGCTGGGTCCATCAAATGGGAGAGAGCCGCAGACAAGAACATAAAGCACCACACCAAGGCTCTGTGAATAAAATAGCAAAAAGGAGAATATTAGCATAAGAAGAAAACAAATGCTTGATTGAATAATTCGGTCTATATTTCCCTTCTATTAGCTCACCCAGATGTCCAGCTGAGGCCCTTCATACTCTTTCCCTTCAAACACTTCCGGGGCAGCATAAGGCGGGCTGCCACACCATGTAGACAGAGGCTCCCCTGCATTGTAAAAGTTTCCAAATCCAAAGTCTGTAAGACACAGGAAGAGGAAGGAAGAGATACATTTTGTTATTCAAACTTGTTTGTTTTCTCTACATTCCAGCATGAGGAGCTCAGGGCGCTGGAAGGCAGATGTGTTGCCTTTCATTGCCATGGTATCAGTAAACAGTATATGGCAGACCTACCAGCCAGTTTGATGTTCATATTGGCATCCAGCAACAGATTCTCGGTTTTTAGGTCACGGTGAACGATGTGGTGTCGGTGGCAGTAGTCCACGGCTGTAAGAATCTGCCAAAACTTCTTTCGTGCCTCATCTTCACTCATACGGCCATTTGAGGTCAGATGGTCTGGGGGGAGAGTGGATATTTTAGTTCAGACCATATTGGAGACAGAAATGTTGTGATGTATCATGATCAACAGATTTAGCCTCCTTTTTAAAAGTAAAACACTGTAAAGCTCAACTCACCAAACATTTCTCCGTTCTTTGCATACTCTGTCACAATGTACAGCATGTCTTTGGTTTCCATGACCTAAGAGAAAAAGAAGAAGAAAAACAAACCAAATGGGTCATTGGCAGCTGATAATGACGAAGAACAGAAAACCCATTCCAAGTCGTTTCAGTTCAGCCCGCTCCAGGCATCTCTTGGCTTGAGACATTTTCTAACCACAAAAATCCCTATCTGATTCTTCTCCATCTACTTCAAAACACCAACACACTGGCTTTTCATGAAATGTAGCATAACTCAGATGCAATTATATCCTGTTTTAAAACCCATTTATACCACAAACCCAGAAGGGAAATTCATATAATTCAAACATAGACAAACTACTGTCAAATGGTTGGAAATGTTCTCCCTGAGGCGGACACTAGTTCGCAACGGATACTAGTGTTGAATTTCAAGCTCCCCCTATCTCTTTATTTCTAGTAAACAGAGACAGATTCACACAGGCTGTTCACATCTGTCTCATCTAGTGTATCAAAAACACCATATGTGCAATCATTGCACTATGTAGGCCGGAAAGACGCACATTCCCAATCCTTTCCTGGAGCTCATAGAAAGCTTCCATTTCCCAGGAGAGCCCTCGGGGTCGGGGCAGTTTAGCAGAAAGGTTGCACAACAAAGCAATTTTATTCAGAGGACAAAGCCATGTCTTAGAAATGCTGCTGGCCAACTTTGATTAAATGTCACTAAATTCCACTGAATGGTGGAGTTTAAATCTTTTCAGCCACCAGTCCCTTTAGAAAACCATGAGAAGAATGATTCAATACACAGACGCTTCCAAGCGGAGAGTAGTCTTTATCTGTGAGATAGGGCAGCTCTCTGGGGCTCTGTCACCTTGAGGTGCAGTTGACGTCACAGCTCTGAAGAACAGGCACGGCACAACAAGGACCCTCAAACCAACCCAGAAGGAAGATTAACCCCTTAACATCCATATTTTCTATTTTATTTGCCATGAAGTAGCTTTAAGGTTGTAGAAGCTGCATGAAATTTACACTGAGTGAAATATTCAAATCCAAGACTCCATGTTTTTATGGCTGCACCTCTCAATCACATGGACATATTCTAGATGTATTGTGCAGCATGTTATACACATTTCTCATAACTCAGCCTGATATATTTGATATCGTTGGAAACTTTGGGATCTCCACTAAAATTTTAAATGCATTTATGTGTGTTTGAGATCAGCACAGTTTGTACTGACAGCCCCACCGGTGTGAGTGCGAGGTTTAAGAGGATAAGAGGAATGTGTGATTGATACAGAATAAAGAGAGGCTGAGCCTAAGAGAAAGGCAGAGGCTTCAATGATCCTTGACTAGAGAAGAAAAATAACATTTTACTCTCATCAGACCGGTGAGAGAATGAAAGCAGCAGCTGATTTATTAGGCCAGAGGTCTCAGACTGCCTCCTACCATCACCATGTACCAACCACCTGACTAGCATCACCTCAGACCACCCAAGGGCACAGGAAGAAAGGATGCATCACATGCAGGATGCAGACAGAGGTCATCCATGTTAGAGCTTTGAGCTGTGATAGCACCTTTATCAGGGGCTGGGTGATAATAAACCAATCTTATCCAATTTCTCTTTATCGATATATCTTTATCGTTATATTGTTAGACAGTTAATGTCTAATTGAACAAGATGAAACCAAAAGCTATCACAATGCAAGAACCTAATTCTACCTAAACACACATGTTTGACATTTGACTAAGTGCGATAAACATTTGTTATTATTTAACATTATTGTTATTATTATCACTAAATTCCTGCAGCTGTTTGTACAAACAAGGCTGTAACCCCCATTAGAAATAACAGTAATATGCATTATCAATATCCATATATATTCATTCCTTTGTCAATTAATCATTTGGTCTATAAAATGTCAAAAAAGTGTATGTATGTGTGTCTATCATAATTACCTTAAGCCCAGGGTGATGTCTTTAAATTACTTGTTTTGTCTGAATTACTGTCCTATAGACAATGATATTTAGTTCACTATCCCATAAGACAAAGAAAAAACGCAAACTTTCACAACTGAGAAGCTGAAGGGAATTTCTTTGGTGTTTTCACATGAAAAAATGTGATGCAATTAAATGATTCATTAATTGTACTGTCTATAGTAATAATAATTTAATTGACTAAATGTTTCGGCTCTACATCATGGGAAATACTGTTGAAGTTTCCAAGGAAAATGTCATTCTCTTATTTTGATTGAGAGATGATTTCACAGTATGTGTGTTTGTTTGTTTGCGTGGGTGTGCGTGTTTCTTGCCAGACATGTGCCACAACGCTCGCAAGGCCAGCTGTGAAGATTCTTTTCACTAAGTCTATTAGCAGCTTTGTGCAGTGCCTTCACATGACGTACAGACACATACTGTAGCACTTGGCATTAAGAAATGTTAATTGGTATTAACATTCAGACCTGTGGACGCACCTCCTGACTGTTCTCTGACAAATCTCTGCAATCACTTCTACACTAACGGAAAACATCTTGCATTGTTCCCAGCAACTGACCTGCACCCATGCTTATTCTCACTCTCTCTCTCTCTCTCTCTCTCTCTCTCTCTCTCTCTCTCTCTCTCTCTCCCTCTCTCTCTCTCTCTCTGTCTCTCTCTCTCTCTATCTATCTGTCTCTCTCTCTTATTCTCTCTCTCTCTCTCTCTCTCTCTCTCTCTCTCTCTCTCTCTCTCTCTATCTAACACACACATGCAGAAACAAAGGGGAGGTCAAAAGGGATTGCACTAATGCTGTTGTGCGGTACTTATGATTGAATGTGCTCTGAGAGTCAGCAGCTCACCACAAGCTGGTACAAACCACTTAGATAACAAATGCCCTTTATTTTTGCCACACATAATGGCACCACTGCATCCACATATCAACAGTAGCGAGGCACAATGCTCTGCTCAACAACGTTGCTACTGAGAGAAATACAGGTGTCCCCATTTTGCAGAGCTTTCTACACCATTGCATATTTTACTCCGAGATTCATGCTTGCATTCAGACAGTCACAGAACCAGGCTTCACAGTTGAGGATATAAGACAGGTTGATTAACACACCTCTGCTGCCCACACACACCATTCTGCACACATACAAACACATGCATGAAACAACACTGCAGAGAGAGGAGAGATAACACACACCTGGTAGAGTTTGATGATATGAGGGTGGTTTAGCAGCTTCATAATCTGCACCTCTCTGTAAATCTTCTCCAGGTTGGAGGGGTTCAGTCTGGTCTTGTCAATGATCTTAATAGCCACCTGAAAAACAAAGAAAATGCAAATTGAAGAAATTTAAATTTGAAAAGATGTCTATGTCCGTGTATCTTTAGAAATCTGCTAATTTAGTCACACAATTTGGAGGAGAGCTGCTGACCTGTGTTTTGGTGACTTTATGTCTGGCCAGTTTCACCACTGCAAAGTTTCCCTTCCCCAGAGTGCAGATGATCTCGTAGAAGCCGACCTGCAGAGGCCTTCCCTGGGCAGGGCTGGACTGAACAGAGCTGTTCTCTGCCATGATCACCATGGTGCATTAACAGTCTGGAGATACAGCGTTGCAATAGTTTAAGGCTAGTACCTGCAGAGACAAAGACAGCTGTATATTTCATTGCTTTTATTTTACTGTATATTAACATATACATTTTTACATTACATTAGGCAGGTGTTTTTGTCCTAATCAACTTAAAATAAGTGTATGTACATTATATATGAGGCTTTATCTACATATAGGCCTATATCTATGGCGCAGGAGTTCAGAGGGACAAAGTATGAGCTTAGCCTGGAGTGTGTGAGGTGCTATCAAAATGTCATATGGTCAAAAGAAAACTATTTTAAATGTACAAATATTCCAGTTCCTAATAAGGCATAACAACTGATAGAGTATATATTTCTTAATGTTAATCCTTTAAACGTTAAACATTTTTTACTGTTAAATAGAAAGTAAAAGAGATGAGAAATCGGCTTGACTAAAAACGAAAGTAGCTTTGGCTTGTGTAAGAAAATTGCATAGATGAAGCAATGAAAATGTATAGAAAAGGAAGTATGAGGTAAGTGAGTCCAATGGAGAGCGGAGTCTTACCTTAATAAGTAGACACAAACCACTTTCTCACAGTTCAGAAGGCTCTCAGAAGAAACATAAACCATCCCACAACCAGAGCGAAGAAACAACAATAGAGAGGAAAAACTGTAGTGAAAACGCACGGAGCAACCTTTTCTTCCCGTCTTCAATTTGAGTTTATACAACAAGTCTTTCGGCCCGGGACTCGGCCGGTGTGTGTAATTGTGACTGTGCGCTCCGCCGGAATGCAGAGCAGAGGGCTTCGGCACTCACAGGGGGGAACTCCTCCTCCTACTTCTCCTCCTCCCTCCCTCCCTCCGCCACCATAACAAATTGATACCCACCTTATTAACGTCACACCCGCGTCAGAGCTCCGAGCTGGGTGCAAGGCAAGGCCGGGCCCGAGCGCAAGGCACGGGTTGCCGGGCAACCGCGCGGCTCGGGCGCACGGTGACGTGAGTGCTGATGGAGGGGTTGCTTGGAGATGGGGACGGTGACGTCAGTTGTAGAGATGTGTCACCACGTGATGTTTCCCTCTGCCGGGCTGTTGCTCGCGGGCTGCCTCGCTCTTCCACAGCCCGACTGCGCGCGTGGCTCCAGCAGAAACAGAAACAGGAAGCAACTGGTGATCGTCAGTTAGGCTGTTTCTGGTTTCTATTGAGTAAACCACATTTTATCCACATGTTTGTATTATTTGTCATATGTTTTATTTAATCTGTTGTATTCCATTCTACTGTATGTAGGCCTATTCTAGTGTATTCTATTTTGCTCTCTTTTATTTTATTCTATTCTATGTGAAAAATAATCTAAGCTAAAATATACTCAAATAGGCCTATATATATATATCCATCCACATATTTGTATTATTTGTCATATGGTTTATTTAATCTGTTGTATTCCATTTTATTGTACATTGAGTTGTAGGCTATTGTATTCTGTTTTAATTTGATTTAGTTTCATTATTCTGTATGTACTATTTAGTATCTATCTATCTACAACTTAAACAATAACTGATAAATTCGAGTGAAACTCAAGTTCATGTAGTCAAATAAATTACGGATTTGGCCTTTAATTGTAGGCCTACTTTATCTAGACTACTTGTACGTTGTAAAAATATTTATTTTATTAAAACGTGGAAAGGTCATTTGCTGGTATACTGCCTGGCTCATTTAATTTAATTTAAAAACGGAAAGTGCAAGAAAATCTCTACTCACTCTGCACAAAGCAGGTGGGAACGAAAAGAGGGAGGCAACACCTAAACACACAGAGGGAGAGTTTTGAGGCAGAACAGAACAGACAAAAGACAGGCAGACAAAAAGGGAGGGGTGTGTGTTACCAAAGAATGAGGAAAAGAGTTTAATAAGAACCTCCTTTCCTGAGAAAGAAGGAGACAGTTTCGAAACAGACAACGTGCGCACACACACAACATCTATTTAAATCCTCACATTACTGTATTCCAACCTATAAGTGCATATTTGCTATATTTTATGAATTCACAGTTAAGGATGCAGTGCAGAGTTTGGGTGCAAGAGATTAGGTGACTTTCTCTTTCAATAAACTGACTACAATAACCAGGATCTGCATCTAAATTGTACGCAAACCATCAAAATACACAGTCAGATATCTAAACACCTGTCCTTGTTATTCATGCATCCAGTGGCTCCATGCTGCTGATTTTCTGTAATGGCAAGGGTGCTGTGTGTTTCTTCTCCCAGACTGAGCAGCAGCTTAATAAGCTTTTTAGGGATTTTCTTGCCAATCAGGATAAAGAGAAAGACAGTCCATGTCATTAGTAGCCTACATCAAAGAACACAGGTGATGTCCATGGGTGTTGAAGTTCAGGTTAAAATGGTTAAATGGGTTAAATGGGCCTGTGTTTCTGCTGTGGGTTGGGGGGGGATCCAGCTAAAATCCAAGATTTATGAATTGAAACTGATATGTGAAAGAGCAAAGCAGGCTGCCCCTAATTAGTACAGTAAGCAATATACAGGATATCCAGTGACAAAGTTACACAAAGATGTCATTTCACAGCGTGCATTGAATATAAGTATGTGCAAATATCAACCTCAGTAGAGAGATAGATCATACCCTCCCACAGTCTGCAGTCTGCATGCAAAATGTCTCAACTGAAAGGTCACGCAATATTTTGATACACATTTAAAACCACACAGCCCACTCTGCTTCTCTTCTCATTGTTTTTCTGATTAAATGTCTCTAACCAGTGCCATTTGAATATCTGTCTCACCAAAGCAGACACAGTATTTAACCAGATTGTCGGAGCATGATGAGAAACTTGTTTTACAAAAAAGTGACATAGCATGAGTTTACGTATCTAAGAGTATCCTGACCCTGTATTTATGAAACTGCTAAAAGATAATTTTTGCACATGTAAAGTGAGACTATGTAACTCTTGCTTAACACTGGCCACTGTGGCCACAAGTCGTAAATTACATCCAGCGAGTGTTTTATTGCTAACTTTTCATTTGCAAGAGGAAGAATGTTATTTTGTCTTTCAAAAGTTACATAATCTCACTTTAAGTGGAACGCAAAAGTTAAAATCCTACCTGCAAACTTAAGAATGAAACCTCTTTATCTTACAAATTACCAATTAAAAATGATCTTGAATTAAAGAGAGCTCCAGAGGTCTCTTAAAGTGAGTATATGTAACTTTTAAATGTTTCTGAAACTGTGTAATTTTCCATCTGATGATCATAAATTACCTCTAACAGCAAACTAGACTAACAGTGAAAAGAACGCTATTTTTATATAGTTTTTACTCATGCCTTTGCCTGAGTCCGATTTTCCCCACAAAGTCACAAAACGATTTACGGCAGGTAGACGGCGCTACAGTAACACATTCTGACGGGTCACCGATTTCTATGTAACACCCACATACTTCACTTTATGTAATTCTTATAAATTTGATAAATACCAGCCCTGGTGTGGGGTCAAGACGTGATGGTAGTTTGTGATGCTAAACCACAATATATACAGATCATTTCGTGGTTTTTATTTTCCAGAAAATGTAAGAAAATAAAAGTATGCCCAGGAGAGTTGAGAAAGGCGTTAAATGTGTTGAATGTGAGCCAAACCACATTCAGCACAAACCAGTCAGACAGGCACAACGTCTTATTCCTGGTAATGACATGAATACTGGCCTCCCACACTGACTCTCGCTTTCTGTCTCTCTCTCTCACACACACACACACACACACACACACACACACACACACACACACACACATACCATTTGTTTGTTGGAGTCGACCCACAACAGTCACAATCCACACATCATTTTAATCTGTACGTGTGTGCACATATTTATATATACTATATTATATTCATCAAAAGTAACTGTTGATGTGAGTCAACATTAAAGCTGCGCTCAAGTATTTTCTGTGTGCAGAAAAGAAAAGATTGTAATTCCTGCTATCAGTCATGTGCAGAATATCTGCAAAGAAATACAAATAAACGTACCATTGAGCAATCATTGTTTTGTCCTCAAGAGTTATCAGTGTTTACTAAAAACAGGTGACTTACTATCAGGCACATTTTTTCTTCAAAGGCCCAGTGTGTAACGTGTTTAGTTGTTCATTATCAAAATCTGTGTTGCTCGTTCACAAACTTGTCTTTTTTCATGAATATTTACCACCACCATCAATTCCAAGTATTCATTTTAGCTTGAAATTTTACATTTGCATTTTGCATGAACTGGGGTAGACGCTCCATATTCATGTGCCATCTTGACATACGTTAGCCGGTAAGGGACATACAGGACGTACTGCTCCGCCTTTCGCGTTTTCGCTGTCACATGATAAACTCACAGCTGCTGCTAATGCTGCTAATGGGTATCGTAGCTTCACGGCCACGGCAAGTTTGAAGAAGGAAACATGGAGGACCACACGTATTCAAAATCCAAATTTCAGGAACAGGAGTCTTCTTCTTCGCCCAGAAAAAGAAAAAGGATATTGAAAAGAGCAAGAGACCGGCTTGAAGTGTGAAGGCTACCGTAGCTGTAATATGTACTTTGAACTGCATGGTGCGAGAGAGTTGATTGCGATATATGATCTCAACGCTAGATGGGAGAAATTCCTACACATTGGACCTTTAAAGTTGATTTTTTTGGCATTTTAGGCATTTATTCAATAGGACAGCTTAGATATGAAGGAGGAGAGAGAGGGGGAATGACATGCAGAAAAGGGCAGTTTTTATCATATGTGGGTGCACAAAGGTCAACTCAAGGGGTATTTTTAGCCTCTAACCTTTAACACTTATTAAAGTTTTGAGGAATCAGACTTTCCTGTGCTGACTGTCAGTAAACAGGGGGTGTAGAGTCATGCTTTTCACCCTAAGTCTTGCTGTCAGCACAAGTAAGCATGCTGAGGTATTTACTTTGTATCTCTTCACTAGTTCTGAAACTGGTTCCTGTCTACATTATTGAAAATGACAATATTGGCAGGAATGCAAGCTTCAAAGAGAACCAACAATGTGATTCCTTTAAAGTGGAGATCAAAACATTCACTTCTGTTAATCTGGTGTCATGTAATTATGTCTAACTACCAGATCTAATTACAGTAATTCACATTTCCCTTACAGCGCTTTTCAGACAATTCATATCAAGGTCAGGATCAAAAGATGGCAGAAAATCCTTCGATGGTGAGATGTGTGTCTACAAAACCAGATAAAAACATTGTGGGAGAAAACAAATCCCATACGTTTAGGCCTACAGAAACTATCCATACATCTAACTTCGTCCGCAAGCGTGGCTCTTTGCTGAGTTACCACACCACTGCAGCGCTGTCCAGGCTGCACACGCTGTCTCAGCCTGATATTTTTTATAATGTTACAGTAAATTACATTTGATTAATGATACAAGTGCAAGGTTTATATTTACAACTACATACTGGACATTTTAGATTTATATATAGCCTACATGTATAATTTGATTTACAAATCATTATGAATTGCGTTTTTAGACAGTAGTAGAAACTTAAACATAATAATGACAACACTAACATGCAGACGTTTTGCAGGTATAATATTAACCATGTTCACAATTATGCTTTAGTGTGTTAGCATGCTAACATTTTCTAAATAGCCCTTAACAAAAAAAGTATAGCTAATTTGTCCAATATTTTGGTTTATGACCAAATACCTGCGGAATGAAAGACATCAGCTAATTAGAAAATGTTAGTATGCTAACACTAGCATGTTAGCATTCAGCTCAAAGCATTGCTGTGCCTATGTACAGCCTCACAGAGCCACTTGCATGACTGTAGACTCTTGTCTTGTTACTCTGTATACTTGTATACATAATCAAATGTGCAGACAAGTTCTTCTCTAGCTGCCATGACTGACGTCGATACCTGTAGATAAATAAACATTTGTAAACCACTATTATCATATTATTCGACACAAACAGAAATTTGCATGACATACATGCAAATTTAGTGATGCATAGTCAACTTTGCTCTGAATGTTGCTGTCAAGATCTGTCGAGATCCTCTACTGGTTTTCAATGGCTGCCTCATGCATCCATGTCGAGTCTGTGACACAGCTTGTACATCGGCTTTCATAATCCCCACAGAAACACTGTTCAGCATATACTTGTCACACATACTCTAAACATTAGCACACAACAGCAAAACAAGTTTATTTCAGGTCTGCTGCAAGGTAATGATGCAGACTTCCTGTTTTGAAATGTGTGTGAGACTTTACTGAAGATAGCTCTGTCTTTACAAGCTCATATTTAATATAATATTCTTATTTTCTTGCTTCTTTTCTCAATAAATATGTTGAAAATCAATGTTTAAATTGGGATTATTCTTACTGTATATCTGTTAATTATTTGGCAGCTCTTCAACAGTACATACACATAATTGACAGACTACCTGGGGTTCATTTTTCACTGACATCAGTCCATTTATCCATTTATTTTGCTATCTGCTTTTGCAACCTCTGACAGTCTCTGAAAAGCTTCTTTGTCTGTGTTAATTTGGTGTCATTGTGTTTCGTGAAGGACAGGGTTACCATTCATCTTTGGTAATTAACACTGGTCTGTCTACGCTTGTTGACTTTGGCAGGCAGAGGCTGTCCTCGTGAGTTTGTGCGTCAAGCTATCATCCAGGAGGTCCAGCACCAGCCCTTCTCAAATAAACAATTTTGGTGATGAGTGCCTTACAGATCTCTCACTCACATCACACATGTTTTTCTCACTGATCAAATGGGGTTTGTGGTTTGAATACGCATATAACTATATTATCAGTGACAATAAGTCAGTGGTATAAGATGTTCCTATGTCCCGCACCCCCCGCCTTATTTTTTGTTTATTTATTTATTTATTTTTACAGAGAATAGGCTCAGTATTGTATGGTTGTGGAAATATTTTCTAAGAAAATAAATTATGGTAATGGCCTCCTTTGGATGCTTTTCCACAGCAGCAGTTTCGTGGTACAGGCCCCGCGGATGCCAGAAATCTGGAAAATAGGCCTACTTAACTGATGTGAATTATTTTCATAGCCTTTCCACTCATAAAAGGAAGCACAACATGCAAATGGATAACCCTGCTTTTCTTTAATTTATACTAAAAGTAACAAATAAGCTAACTGGGTATAGCAGATTTGTCATTTTTAACAAAGCAAATGTTATATTCTTACATTGCAGGTTATGTGCAAGCAAAGCATTATGTTACAGGAACACTGTTCTGCTTTGAGCCGGAAATTGTTATTCCTTTAATCACTGAAACCACATAAAAACAAATCTGTAGTCAATTTTGATGGTAGTGGTGGTCTGTTGATACTTTTTTAGTTCTTTTCACAAAGTGGGAATTATGTTCTAAACAATATGATGTGAAAGCGACGTTAAACTTATACAATTTGGTTATTTTTGCTTTAAAGTAAACAGATCATGCAACTTAAGACATAGGGAAAAGTAAAATGATCTTCATTTGCAACACCATTTAATACCCCTGGTGGCTATACAATCTGTTTTTATGATCACCATTCAAAACAGAAACAAAAGCTTTTTCTTCTAAAGAATGCACAATGTACTGTACTATCAGCAGAGCCACTGATACAGTAATCCTGTGGTGTCAGTTATCTCAAGATGGAAATACCTGGCTACCGTCTGTATCTGAACACCAGGCTACAAAGAGCCTTTATGAATGCGTGTGTGCGCAAAAGCCCCTCAGGAGACAGAGCCATTTGCGTCATACCACGGATCAGCATATTATCCAGGGCTGAGGGTGGGAGGGGAAGGGGATACGGGGTACGCAGAAAGGTGATAGCAAGCTTGACAAGGAGAATGAAATGAAAAGTAGATAAAGCACAATTATAGATAGACTCAATGAGTGCATAAAATTCCAAAGATAAAAGACAGGGAGTAAAAGAGAGCATTAAACAAAGATGCAAAGATGGCACTGAGAGGAGAGGGTACAAAAACAGAGAGAGCAGCGAGGAAGGGATTAGAAAGAGGTCAGCTTTGAGTGAAGCAGGATGAGGTACCTCTCATTGTGATTTAGTGATGTAATGCTCTTATTCACTGCTCCAAAAGCACGCAGAGTGAATGAATTTTTTATTTGTCTGTTCTCTCCCCACTCCATCCACACTAACTGACCAGCACAATCTGAACTAACAGGGGATTTACAGAATTGAGCTGCTCATGATGAAATGGATTTGATATATGGGACAGTGGAAAATCAGCAGAATGGCAGGACCTGATTAAAATCACATATAAAACAAATAAAGCTACAGCTACACCGGAAATGTAGAGGTGGGTATAGGGGGTTTAGCTATGAGAGTGTTGGGGATTGAAAATAACTTCATAACAAGACAAACAAAACTAAGAAGAGTAAAAGACTTAGAGCTAACATGCTGGTGTTTAGCAGGTATAATGTTTACCATGTTCACTATATAGTTTAGTATGCTAAAGTGCTTTTAAATTGGCCCCAGGGAATAAATAAAGTTATTTGAATTGAATTGAAGCTGCCATATACTTCTTCAAAAGGGCTCTTCGGATAGTCTAATAGTTTAGGAAATCTCCTCCCCCCACAACTTTCTGACGTTGGAATCAGGAGGGGGGGGATCTGTGTCCAACTATTTCTGTCTTGCCATGCCATGCTGCTATGGTTAAACTATATACCGTCTCCAACATAATTTCAAGTTCAAGTTCAAGATCATGTTTATTGTCATATGCATATTAGTACGAAGTACCACAGCAATGAAATACAATGTGCCTTGGCACTCTCTCAGCACCAGTCAATAATAACAATTTTAAAAACAGAATAACATTTAAAACATCTAGGAATATCCAAACACAATATACATAAGTGACTAAATTCAGACCACAGCCGTCCTTCCTGTTGTGCTATCATTCAATAACCTTACTACCTGGGGGTAAAAACTATCCTTAAAACGTGTTGTGTGCGTTGGGATGTTCTGCAAACGTCTCCCTAATGGAAGGTGGGAGAAGAGATTGGATGCAGGATGACTTGGATCCTGCATAATACCTCGTGCCTTCTTAGTGCTGCGTTTCCAGTAAATGTGTTGGAGCGATTCAAGTGGAACCCCCATGATTTTAGATGCAGTCTTGACTACTTTTGTCACAAGATTAAGGTCATGTGAAGTAGCCCTGCCAAACCACACTACAATGTTGCCTGTCAGTATACTCTCAATTGTACAGCGGTAAAAATTCTGTAGAATGTTAAGGGACATACCATATTTCTTAAGACACCTCAGAAAATAAAGCCTCTGATGTGCCTTCTTAATGACACAGCTGATATGGAAGGACCATGTGAGGGTGTCTGAAATGTGGATGCCTAAGAATCTAAAGGTGTTAACAGTTTCAACTGGAGAGTTGTTAATAAAGACAGGTGTATGTGTGGGTTTGTTCTTTCTAAAATCTATGATGACCTCCTTAGTTTTCCCCACATTCAGAGACAAATTATTTCTGTTGCACCACAAGATCAAATTACTCACCTCATCTCTATAGGCAGTTTCATTATTGCTGTCAATGAGTCCTATCACAGTAGTATCATCTGCAAATTTCACAATACTATTAGTGGGGTGTTTAGCAATACAATCATAAGTATACAGACTGTATAATAGAGGAATGAGACAGCAGGCTTGAGGTGCTCCAGTGTTTAGCACTATAGAGGCTGAGTATGTAGTGCCAACTCTAACTGTCTGGGGGCGGCCTGTTAGAAAGTCCTGTATCCACCTGCAGATAGAATTGCAGAGACCCAGGTCTAACAGCTTAGATATTAAAATGGAAGGTCTAATAGTATTAAAGGCACTGCTATAATCAACAAATAGCATCCTGACATACTTATCACTGCCCTCTAGATGTTAGAGCACAGTATGTAAAGCCAAGGATACAGCATCATCCATCGCTCTATTTGATCTGTATGCAAATTGTAATGGATCAGTTGAGACAGGTATGCTATTGTTGATATATGTCTTCACAAGCTGTTCAAAACACTTCATAATCACAGAGGTCAATGCTACAGGTCTAAAATCATTCATACAGGTGGCAGTTGTTTTTTTAGGCACAGGAATTATGATTGATTTTTTAAAACAATTAATAATTTATTTACTGAGGAGATGAATAACAAGTATGACCTGGAAGTGACACTGAGTCCAGATGGGAAAAAAGTTGCAAGTTGTCCCTCCAGGTGTTGCTGCATCTTGTGTTCATAATCTCAATATCCATATGGTCTCTCAGCTGGGCCCCTAAAGCCGGATAATAGTCTTTAACTCAACTTAACTCACTTATGTATAGAGGGCTTCAGGGCAAAGTTGTGTATGATGGTTGTTAGAGGAAGCCACCACCCGGTGCTGATCAGTTAGAGAAAGAACAAGCTACATTGTGCGTATCAGCACAGACGCTTATTTTGTACATAATTGATAATACGATGTGGAGCAAGGAATATCAATTCCTTGTCCTTGCACATATTATTCTACTAAATTGACTTATCATTACTTTCTTTACCCCAGAAACCAAAAGAAAAAGAGAACTTGTGAGTGATTTTGGACACAGCTTGTATCTAACTAACCATGTATTGTGTTTTCTGAACACATATTCATTAAATAATCATTTTACAATAATATATTTTAAACGAGTCATGCAAACTATAGATCCAGCATGATTTAGTTGTGATGGTTAAGGTTAGGGTAAGGGGCTAGGGAATGCATTATATCAATGACGGGTCCCCACAAAGATAGTGAAACACACTGTGTGTGTGTGTGTGTGTGTGTGTGTGTGTGTGTGTGTGTGTGTGTGTGTGTGTGTGTGTGTGTGTGTGTGAAAGGGTTAGGGTTGGGATTCTAACCCTAATTTTCACATTCACTGGTGCAGCTGTCTAACATGTTGTCAGGCACTTCAACTGAAAGGAAGCTTTAGAGCGGCCCCCTATTTGATCATCAGAGTGTTTTGCATTGTGTTTGAGTTTGTTGCTAGGACTGTTGGGAGATAAAAGCAGACAATAGATAGTTTGACACAATTCCTCCTCTGTTCTTCGTCCAACTTGACCTGCTCTCTTCATCCAACACCAGACCACCCACTGCTCACTTTAATGACTAACCTCAGATTAACGGCAGCACAAAGACCGTTTTTGTTTCCATCTCCTTTTTTCTTCCATCGTTTATCTCCTTCCACTACCTTCTCTGCAGCCAAGGTTCAAGGTTCGAGGTTCAATTTATTCACAAAAGTTAAAAGACAAGTACAGTCATAAGACACAATGCAGACATGTGAAATGGGACACCCTGGTAAGATATTTAAAGCTTGTAAAGGGGCCCAGACACTAGCAAATAATACACATTATAAATACAATCATATTGTTTGGATAAAAAAAGTAAACATGTATTATACAATAACATTTACAACCTACACGAAAAGAAAAAGAAAAGCCAGTAAATGACTGCCACTTAGGGCTGAAAATAAATATCCAAGAGAGCAAAGCAGCCAGAGGAATCACCTGCCACACTGCACAGCAGCATCTGCTCATCCCGCTTAAAGCGTACAATCCACATTTTCTTTTTAGTGATTTTTATCAAAAAACTATTTATACAAAAAAGTCATATTTTTCTCAAACTTTTCCTTTCTTTGTTTTGGCCACCTCCAGCTAAATGTAGCATGTATGATGTCAGTCTCATAATATGCATATATAGTTCTCTGGGAAAGTTCCCTTCTCTTTTTTATATAATCCATGTCTCACGCGCTATGAGTCAAATATCATTTTCTCAGTGTGATACTCTCTGTGTATAATTAGTGCCAGGTGCATGTTGACATTTCTGAAGCCTTAATTATGTTCTGAAGGCATGAAGAAGAAGGTGGTGGAATTGTTTCCTTGCATGAGCGACAGAACACATATCCAGTTTGCAGGGTTCAGGTGGGCGGCTGAATGCCACATACCACCAGTTATTTCTTCAAATTTCCTCCTTCAAATAATCTTTTTGTCATTTTAGTTAGGCCACATGTGTTTCTTAATATTCTTCTTCTTCAATATACTTGATCTAATCTCCCTTCCTTCACATCGAGTCTCCTCTTCCATAGATATGAGACTCACTGTCATTATTTTCCCTCGTTTTCTCTTCCTCCCCTCAGCCCTCCTCCTCCTCCTACTGTTTGGTCAAAAGGAGGTATGGGCAATGATGTCAGCAGCCTACGTCAAAGTCTCAGGGGCACGTTTACAATCCCCTTAGTCTAACTGAGCCTTCCATTGAGATCATTGCACGGTATGCACACTAATCAAATCTGCACTGCCCGCAGTGCATCTTTGTGTATGCATGACAATTTCCTCCACCAGCTCAATCCCTCAATTTCATAGATATGTGGAGGAGTGTGGCTTATCTGAACATGTGAAGCACCTTGAGCTAAACAGCTGCAGGCACACATATGCTCAGGACATGTGTGTAAACAGAAGGACAGACACTCTCAAACACAGTACTTGGGGTAAGCAATGTGTATCCTTGAAATTGCTCATTGCAGGTTTATCTGGCTGATCAATGGAGGTGACTGAATCCTTTCTGAGGTGCACCAATCAATCATAGTTCTCCCTGTGGATCTTGGTTTTTGCTGAGAAAGAAGAAAACACCTTATTACAATTTATCTGCAAAAGGGTGCAGTTCTTATGTTTTCTGTATTCACAGGCACAGATAATGTAGGATTGTTGTCCTGCTGAATGTGTTGGACTTCCAGTGAAATGAGTCAGCTGGACTGCATCATAAAGTGGTATAAACACTGACCTCAATGCAAGGGTGCAGGTTTGGTTTCAAAGTTGGTAGAGACAAAGGGTAAACAACGCTGGTAAATCTGAGGTTATTCTACAGTTAATTTTGTTATCAAGGTACATTTGCGTCATCAAGGATATTTAAAAGGCAGGATCATTTTTTAACCAAATTACAAAAATTGTACATGATAAATTTGCTTATCCATGTCATCCTATATGTAAATCTACACCTATGCTTCAGACACTGAGCTTCCATGAAGTTGTGACTTGTGAGATACAAATTTGAAAAAAGGACAGTCAAAATGAATGCATCAGAGGCAGAAATATCATTATCAGTATGATTCAAGCTCCAAAAGTGCTGGATCTTCACAACATTTCCTACAATGTAACTCAGTACCATCTACAGTATCATTAGACCCTCCCTTTGTCCATGTATGCCCCCAGTTTGTATCGCAGGCTTTCCTTTAAAAGTCTACTGCTAATTAGCTTTAAACACAAAGTACAGCTGAGTCTGATGCAAATGTCCTTATTTTTGCAAGTATTTGATCATAAACCAAAATTTCTTTTTTATTTGATGGTTGCGCTAAATGAAAAGTTGGAATCAACAAAATTATCAGGATACATCATCTGGCAACCATAAAATATAAAAAATGTTGAGCCAATCCATCCAGTACATGTTGAGATATTTCATGGGAAAAATGAAAGATTTGACCTGGTTGCACTAGAAGAAACTTAACAAAGTTATAGGTCTATAGCTTTAGAAAGCTCATCCAAACAGTCAAGGTATTATACAGTATTATACAGTTGTTCACAGGCTGAATTTTAATACTTGTAAGTAGTAAACTGAACTTCATTTGTCATTTGTAAAGTTGGTGGAGGATCCCTGATTGAGCTGCTGTGTCTGGGCCCAGCATCATGCATAATGATGTAAAGCTCAAGCTTATATGCACACAGCAGCCTTAACTGGCAATATTACAGACAGATGACAGTCTGTTACTGTTTTCCGCTCCAGTTGTCAATGAGCTCTCAGCATCTGCTCAAACTTGAATGTAACATCCATCACAAGGTTTAGCGACACTGCAGAAGTGAGAGGAATAGAGTGTAAGGTAAGTCATTAACTTGTTAGAGCTGGCAAAGGGGCTGTGACCACACAGAGTGTTTGTGCTGCATTTACGTCAGACAGCAGCTGTGGCTCATCCCTCCCCCCCACAATACTATGAGAGACAGCCAGACAGACTTCAGGACTGGGAAAGAAAAACACTGCAAGAAGCCGTATGTTTGCTTTTGCAGACACGCTGAAACACTCTTCAATGGGAACACACAACACACAGACACACAAATGAGAAGTGGTTGCCCATGGCATTTCCACAGAGGTGACAGGGAAAGAATCATACACGCACTGTACATACATAAAGCTTCCGTAATCCATGACATGACATCTGCTATAATCCTCCTTGGCATTTAGCGGACACTGCTGAGCGATTATAACAGGTGTCATGTAGTGTTTAAGACAGGCTTATGTTGGCTTTAGCATGTGTTTACCAGCAAATGTAAGTCTGTGTGACGGTGTGAAATCACTGGGCTGCAGACTTATAAATGGCATTTATTGTTTTAATTAAGGAGAGTAGCGTCTACATTTTGGGATTTTAACTTCCCACTCTTAATCCGACAGGGGAGAGTATGAGCCCGGTCCAGGGCCCCTCTCTTTAGCCTGCCTCTCTTAGTTATGCTATTATAACTCTAGACTGCTGTCGGAAGCTCCTTCCTTCCAAGGACACAATGAGCTGCTCCCTCTTCTCTCTTTTCACTTGTCTCCTTTTGTGTGCATCTTAGTCCCAGAAATGCTTGTTACTAACCTAGCTGTCCCTATGCTTCTTCTTCACCCAGAACATCGCCTTGGAATTGGGTGGCACCTACATCGGGGTCCTGGGTGCAGCTGACGCTATGGACTTACTACACCCTGCTACGCTCTGCGATTCCCCGCAGTGTCCGACTGCGTCCTGCCGCGTCCAACCGCGTCCACCCAGGCTGCTGTGCCACACCACACCCCGTAACGCCCTGCTGTGCCCTACTATGACATGAACTACTACGACTACCATTGTGGTCACGGTTTCACTATCTTTATTATGACTATTATTGCCACCATTCACCACTCCCCCAAGAGTCTGGGTCTGTCCGAGGTTTCTTCCTAACAAAAAAGGGAGTTTTTCCTTGCCACTGTCGCAATAGCTACTGCTAATGCTTGCTCTTGAAGCAACCACTGTAATAGTTGGGGCTTCGTAAACTACAGAGTTTGGTCTAGACCTACTCTATCTGTAAAGTGTCTCGAGATAACTCTTGTTATGATTTGATACTATAAATAAAATTGAATTGAAATTGAATTGAATTAATTTTCTGGGAACTTAAGAAGTGCTGGAAACTTGAGAAGAAAAACACAAAATGGAAATAAAACAGAATGTGCTGGAGCTGTTTAGGGTTAAATGTTTACCAGGAAAAGAAAATCACCAGGAGAGACAACAGTTTCTACAATAGAGATTATTAGTCAAATCAATCAAATAACATCAAAATTGCTAGAAAGTTTGGGTAGTTTAACTAGAGTGTAGCGCAGCTTTAGCTTATGAGGGACTTAAGGACATTTCAAACCCTCTTTGTATACTGTGGCCATTTCCATCTTGCCCACGACATCTCCATTGTTTCTGGTCAACCCTGTAATGTAGGGTGTAAAAATGAGAGTATGAAATGTTTAAAGAGAGTGATTTTACAATGAAAACACTGAATTGCTTCAAAACAAGACTGCAGATCATAGACATTTCAACCGCTATACTTACATGGCTGCAAGAGATTTAGGTTTAGGGGTCTTCTTAAGAAATTTGGAGTGTTCAGCTGTTTTCTTTCAGTTGTGCAGTTAACATTTGTTTTTGCTGGTGGCGCTAGAGGAAAAGTCAGGTGATCACTAAAGTCTAACAAAAGTCTGTAGGATTCATCGCCTGGGAAATATGAATGCCAGTACCTAATTTAGTGCCAAAGATGGTAACGTGGCTACAACCATAAATCAAAAGAGACAATAGAAAGATCTGTGTTTAAATCTAAAAACTTTAGATGTAACTGACCTTAAATAAAAGGACACTTTACAGGCACAGTTAAAAACAAGCAACAATGCATCAAGACATCATGAATTAGATTAGATTAATACATTACATTAAAATTAAAAGAGAAAACAACTTGTTAACAGTCTTCAGATAGACAAAGAAAGAAAGGAAAAAAACTGTTAATCACAATCTCTCTGTGTAAGAGCTGGTACTGTGCTGGCGTCAGAAGCAACTGATGTCACCCCCAAAGCTGCAGCCAGCCCCCCTCCTCCTTCTCCAGCATGCCCAGAAAGACTGCATCACTGCTGGGCTTGATGATCGCCTTGCTGCTCCCTGGAGGGCACCTCACTGGGTGCATAAGTGACTAATGACCTCTTACAGGTAAACATCCGTAGTCTCGTATTTTTGTGATAGACGGAGACAGGTGCAGTGTTTGATATCTTGTAATCTAATAAACATATGCTGCAGGTGCTCTACAGTCTCAAAATACGCGTGCATGCAGAAAAATTAACAATGTGGTGAAAGAACAAAGAACATAGGGGACAAAGCAATATACAACAGCATGACCGATACTTTGAACAACAGATGGTTTAACAGTAACAGTGTGTGTGTGTGTGTGTGTGTGTGTGTGTGTGTGTGTGTGTGTGTGTGTGAGACAATATAGCGTACTTCCTCTCTGCAGTGACGCAATGAATCACACAACACCAGAAATGGCACAGTGCATATCAATCCCAATACATCTATGTAAGAAGGACCAATGTGGGGGAAGGTAAAACACGTCAGAGAGAGAGAGAGAGAGAGAGAGAGAGAGAGAGAGAGAGAGAGAGAGAGAGAGAGAGAAGAAGAAGAGCAGACAGCAAGGAAGAGAAAAGGAAGGGAATGTCTTGCATACAGTACACCAATGAACGACCACACAGTGATGGAGGAGAGTCTCACATTATCATACTGGTATTGGTATATGTTAAATAGTCTATAATCTAGTCTAATATGTGTTATTGCTGACAGCTTTGACTGAGGAGATATTTCTAGTATTTCCAATAAAACAGGGTTGTATAAACAAACGATGTATCAGATTGACAAAGGAAATTATACAATACTGCAGTTTAATAGACCATTAATGAACAAAATTATTCTTCACACAGGGCAAACAAACCAATACACAGAAAATTACATTACATGTCATTTAGCTGACGCTTTTATCCAAAGCGACTTACAATTGCTATATATGTCAGAGGTCACACTCCTCTGGAGCAACTAGGGGTTAAGTGTCTTGCTCAGGGACACATTGGTTGTTGTATCGCAGTGGGTTTCGAACCCACACCAAAAGGCATGTGTCATGTCCACTGCGCCATCACCACCCCACAGAACAGACATTTTCAGAAATTTCAAAACAACTACAAGCACTTCGCCAAGCTTTAAAATAAGGCTGTTAAACTTTATGAGCAACACCAGTAAGTTTCAAAGTACTTTGTGGTTGTGTGCTTCTGGAGCAGCTGTCATGAACTGAGCAAGCTCCATCTGCTGAGGAAGACCGTTAGATGCAACTGAAAGCTCCAGAAAATGCTAGTAAGTGGACCTTGAGTTAATTTTCTTTGGTCATCATGTAGGTTTTGTTCATTTGATGTATGTGTGACATTCTGTATGAAGTTATATGAGGATCACTGTCCTGCTGCATTGAGCTTTTCTATTTTTACTCATATACTCTCTAGCCTACTTTATGTCTTGCTTTTGTCTTATATTGTGAAACTTTTTGTGATGTCTCATCTAGAAGTGTTATTTAAAATAAACTTTACTTAAATTAGGGGACAACTTATCAATGACAAATATATCAAGAGCAAATTGGAGCAATTTTGACCTCACTTAAAAAAGGCATCAAGTATTCATAGGAGAAATTAACTTGTGCATATGCTTTCATTTTCTGAACACCTATATTTACTTATTTATTTATGTATTTATTTATTTATTATATTTATGTGTATTTGTGCCAGCAGAATTACCTCTATTTTCAAACTGCACAGTGTTAACAGTGTTAGCAAATAGTCATTAGGCTACTGTATATTTTCTTTCAGTTTTGGACATTCTTGTAGTTTTAAGGAATTACCAAAATGGACATGCTGAATAGTGTGCATTTAGCTTTTCTCATCTCAAAAGACTGATATAACAAAAATAATCTTCTATTAGTTTTAATTTAATACTACTTCTAATAATACTAATACCTAGATCAGTTACCATCAGAAATGGTATGATTGGCTGCAAAAAGCTGTGCTTAACTTTCGAGTTTGACACTTTTTCACAGTTTGTGTGAGCACTCACCCCATAAGGAAATATCCCACCAAACCTGTGCAAGTATAAACAACACTAATAGTGGCATGTTTGAACCTCACTTTGAGAGCACTGATGTATGTGGATAAGATGCTGTTCACATATTGTTTAAACTTACCCTCCCACTGTTTTAATGCTGATACCTACAATACTGGTCAGTCTTGAGGCTGGGAAAAGATTTACAGCAGGAGGAAGCTGTAGTCTTAGGGGATGGATTTTTACCTTTGACCTAGATAAAGTAAGGCAGGAAGAGGAAAATACTTGGGAAATGCGAGGGCTTGTTGCAGCGCATAGTCTGCCCATTATCCTGTGATACTGCATGCTTTATGAATTTTGTAAGCTACTTGTGTAGTGAGGAAATGAACAAGACCAGGGTTCTCTTACAGTGTATGTCAGAAATAAACACAACACATCTATAATTGAATCTCATTTCTAAATATGTTGATATGCTGACAGCTTTAAGTTTGGCAATTTGGCTGATACACTCAAACAAGATGTAATTGATATTTGCAGAAGACTATGAGAACCATGTGTGTGTGTGTGTGTGTGTGTGTGTGTGTGTGTGTGTGTGTGTGTGTGTGTGTGTGTGTTTGTGTTTTCTAATGATCTCACTTATTTTTATGTGAGTCCAACATCTACAATCCACCAATCCCCCTGCTGTTAACCAAAGTGATACCTAAGAACTTTGCTCAGTGGTGTATGATCACACGTCAGCAAACAATCCTTTGTACTCCTGTAACGCCATGTGAAGGGAAGACTGGGAAGACCATGTTTGTACGTATGACAAATGAGATGTGCTGTGCCTCTTGAATGGCAAAACGACACACTCGCTCCTTGAATGTATCACAGTTTAGAGTAAACTTATCTGGTTTCATCAGAGCTGAGGCAGAGTTTCCCTCACCCTCAGCAGGATGATTAGTGTTGATGTAAGGGGATTACTAAGTATTTAGTAATTGTCATTGCTATATTGCCATATTGCCATATTGCCATATTGCCATACTGCAATTACTAAGTGGACTGAAGTACGCATAGCCGTTTTCTCATATGAACTCAGGACAATGTCCGGAGAATCAGGTACAGACATTGCCCGGAGTTGCCATTTCACACATGTAAAACACAACAGTAGATTGTCCATGTCAGACACGTTCTCCCCGACTGGAAATACTCTTTTGGTTAAGGCAAGGGTTACCGCCTGGGTAGAGCGTGCAGGAGGCAGGACGTGACGCGGATTACGCCACGTCACGTAGCTGTACAGATGTTCCTGCATTTCGTCTTCTCTCCAGTTAGACATTTTCGTTGCCGTCTTCATGTAAATGACCCTCCTTTTTCACCTTTGGATGTTTGTATTCTTACGGTTTCGCGCCAGCTGCATGATAGAAACGTCATCAACACGCTCACTCGCTTGCTGTGAATTCTCTTGACAATGACCAGCTCTATTCACACATGGGCTCAATCGGACATTACATGGACTTTGTACTAGGGGGCTGGCAGGATAAAGTCTGTTTAATGTCCAGTCCAACTGATTCGGACAATTGAGTTCTTACATACAGCTCCGTAATATCTAGATAAGTTCAGGGTTGCAGTGCATGTGTGAAAAGGGCAGTTGTTTCTAGTCAGTTCTTTTGATCTCAGCAAACAGACAATAGTCAGGTGGGATATTGAACCAGGCTGATAAGCTATCAGCGGACATTCCTGTGTGGACGTGTAATCAAGGTCAATGACAGAGATTAAGACACAGGAACTGGCAGCAGGTTCATAAATTCACATTGGAGTGACGCATGAAAAGACCATATGCAGTCACGTAACACGATGATCTAAAAGTAAAAATACAACTTACAGAAAGTTCTGTTTGTGAAAGAGTGTTTGTCAGAGATCCAAACTCTGTTCGTTGGTATTTAGCTCAAGCTGCCAAAAATCAAAACCAAATAATGTAGTTGCTTGTTTGGCTCAATTTGTATCACACTGGTTGAATGACAAGTTAAACTGTCAGTACAAAATATATGAAACCTTATTGTTGCTCAGTTACAGTACACTGTGGTATTGTGATATGCTTCAAACCTGTGTCCTTTTGGGTTACAAAGCTTATTTTAGCAACGTATTTGCTGTGCTTCCAAACGTTTTCAGAAGAGTAGAACTATTCTCTGTCTGACATTAATCACATTGTATGATGAGGGTGTAGGCGATGCACAAAAGACACTGTGCTCTCCTTATTGTACTCCCTGACAGCCTTAAGGCATTTCTTGTCGATGCAACAATACCATACTGTTCATGTTACACAGCCTTAAAGGATCCACTTCAAGGATTTGTACTGAGAAGTTCTGGGTGCTCCATAATGAGCATAAAACACAGTTAGATCTCACAATTTGACTTTCCTGTAATAAAGCACAGGCACAGACTGTTATGTGTCACACATATTTGTTTTTCTAGTGATATGAAAATATAAAAAATTAAAAAAAGAATATTGTTTGGAGAATTCTTTATCAGCAGTACTAATACTACTTCTTAAAACATAACACTGGGATGTCAATCCCTCCTGTTAAAGTTATTGCATTGTGAGGGTTTCATTATGGGTAATGTATGCACCAGGATTTCACAGGGAAGAAGAATGAATAAAATATAAAATACATTATATCTGGATTGTTTTACACTTTCATAAGCTGTCCATCATGAATACAGAACAACGTTATAGCAGTGCAATGCTAAATCGGTGGAGCACTCTTTTAAAGAGACACTAAAGGTTGGGTTATGCACAAACAGAAATAGTTTGTATGAATCTTTGTTTTTATGGACTGTAATACTAATATTCAGTTTAATAAAGTCTACATCATAGCATGTTGTAAAGTGGGTGCATTTTTACACAATAAGAGTGAAACAGGTTCCTCTATGTTGCAATAAGTGGCATACATCTGATGATTTTTTTCATGCATATTCATTAAAGTGTGTGTGTGTGTGTGTGTGTGTGTGTGTGTGTGTGTGTGTGTGTGTGTGTGTGTGTGTGTGTAAAAAAGGTGACTTGGGAAAACTGGGTAATGAAGTGCCTCCACAGACCATGTTAAACGGTTGGCCACCTTAACACAATGGTGACATCATCACAGCAATAATATTAGTGTGACGCACTTCGCTGAGGTTCATTAACATTCTTTTTGTTCCAAAGCCTTTCTCATAACAGAAAACCGCTTTGGAGCTCGCCGAGTGCATTCTGTGATAGACTCCAGCACACCGCAATCCCCCACAGGATAAGCTGGTTTAGAAAAATGTGTCTGCTTTCTTCCTGCATGTAGCTTAAGAATCCAAACTATTAAGAATGACACTAAAGCCAGGAAAGTACAATTACGTCAGAACTAAATCTTAGACTGCTGATATTGATTGGTATTGAACCATAATTGGATTCCTGTGGCTCTGGAATGAAATCAACACTACACTACATCCTGCAGCTAAGGTGACCTGCTACTACAGGCAGTATCTCCCTCTAATGTACAAAAATAATACTTCACCATGAAACAGTTCTGCCTAGTGGCTACCAACATAGTTTGGCATGTGGTCTCTACTGTCAATAGTTTGTGTACAAAGAGTAAACCTATTTAAAAAATAACAATAAGAATAATAATAATATTAAAAAGGCAGATATTCTAGTATCCCCACCACTTGAATCATCTCTTGTATGTACAGTATGTCTACACTGGTCAGAACCTTACATGTGGTTGTCCTTTTCTTATTGTATACTCCCATCTTGTGGTAAAGAAGAAACATGACACTTAACTATCACTTGGAGATAACTTAAATTCTCTGAGTGCACTGAAAACATGACTTTTAGGCTAGTTGTGATATAGTATTTCGTTTTTTTTAACAGGAGTGTTTATCCTGGTATTTATTCCCCCACTGTCAGCTATTGAAATAAAACTATTAAATCAAATAAATGTTGATAATTAAATTTGGTATTGCCCAGCCCTGTGTTTGTAGTATTAGCATATGCTTGCCCAGGCTTTGACCAAGGGCCCATTTTGGTAGTTAACCAATAGGCAGGCTAGTGTACTTAGTTGATTGATGCTGCTTGTGATTGAAAGAGGGATTAGGCCTACTATACTAAATATCTTGTTCTCCTTCACCCTTTGAATAAAGTCTCTAAACATGGACTCTCAAACAACAGACTGTCTCCATGACCTCTGGCTCAGACAGTTGTGGTCTCTTGGACAGGAAGGCAGGTTTCTCTTTGTGTTTCCAACTTCCACAGTGTTTCCTTACCGAGACCCGACGGACATACAGTAAAATAAAGATGGAATTTAGTACTAAAAAGACTAACTTTGGAAAATACCCACTTGATTTGTCAAACTCAGATAAGTGAAACTCATATCACTCTTTGCTGAACTTTATAATTAACTTTTGCACAGAAATAGGATTTTGTCCCCCATCATTAGAAAGGATCTCTTTTGGGGCTAGTATGACTAGGAGGTCATTTTAGGCCCTTATTATGTCACAGATTTCAGTAGTTTGAAGAATTTGCCTTGTTGGATAGTGCATACATAAAAATAAACATATTAAAAGGAAAGCAATTAATACAAACACAAATATACACGTACAAAACTATTTAGCAATAATAAAAAAAGGCTGTATGGTTTAGTGCAGGACGTGCAAAAATCAAATCAAGGTGCTGTGTCTTCCTACCAGCTTGTTTTTGAAGTTATTCTGCTCCCTGGTGGCCATAAAACCATGAACACGTCTTTTAAACTCATAACTCATATACAGTCTACTGCCCAGAAGGTGGCGACATTGTGGGGAAAAAAAACACCAGAAGGAAAAAACAAACAAAAGTCAGGAATGTGAGCTCCAGTCCGCAGTTTGCAGCTCACTTGGCGTTTCTCAAGTTTTACTCCGGCGCGTGCTCTGCCCATGGATGTATAATAAGACCGTCTGCTTTGTGTTGTCAGGCAGAGAAAGAAATCGCATCTGTCAGGGTGGCGCGTGTCCTGATACACAGGCACCAAACGATAGTAATTTCGGTTGTCTGTTTTTAAAGTAGTTAACGTTAGGCATTTATCATTTTTCTATAATGTCGGTGGGTGTGGAGTCTGGGTTCTCGAGCGAGGAGGTCTTAAACAGCCGCTTCCCTCTCCATCGGGCATGCAGAGATGGGGATGTCGGTGCCTTGTGCTCCCTTCTTCAGAGCACCTCAAACCCGGCTGACCTCACGGTGGAGGACACCTTCTACGGCTGGACGCCCATACACTGGGCCGCTCATTTCGGAAAGGTAGCTCGCTAGCTCGGTGTTTGACGGACAACCATTCCCGAAATGAATATTTTGGTTTCCAAAATGAGCGCCAACGGTCTGCGACATAAGCCTCGTCTCGGCCATTTCCTGATGTTAGCTGATAAAACTAAAAAGCAGCCATCGTTAACTGTAGGCAGAGAATGGACCATAAACGTTGAATTGATACTGTTCTCTAACGTTAGCTAACGCATATTTCATGAACTGTACCGATATCCATTATACATTTTAGATTAGATATTAAGGTAACGTTACGCTTTGCTAAGCAACGTTAAGGGTTTGCGAGTAAAAAGCTCTGGTTTAACGTTACCTCGTGCGATTTTAACATTAACTTAATGGCCGTTAGATGAGATGTTGACATAAAAACTGGAATGTTACGAGAAAAATTGACCTTAGTGAGTTTAACTTTTGCTTGTTAACTTAAACGTTATTGATACAATGATACTAAACACTTAACGGTAAAAATATATATTATAAATATATAAAATATAAATATTTAAAACCAGGTGATATCTGAGCACAAAACTACGTTACCAAGGTCAGTCTGAAATCTTTTTCGCAAGCTTTAACGTTATATTGAAAACGTCTGGTAACTTGCAAGTCAACTTTTAACAGTAATGATCCATTTCTGACGAACTGACCGCTCCTAAAGAATCACACCTTACACATATGCTAAGATTTGTGTTTACTCTAACTAGCTAGCTAACGTTACGTGTTGGGAAGGCAGGCCTAACAGTAACAGTTTGCACAGAAATTGGATGCATGCCAACAGCAAGAGCTATGAAGACTCAGACTGAGCCAGGCCACACAATAATGCTGCATTTTTGCCTCTAACTAGCTACTGTAGTATGCTTGTCTAAACCTGCCCAATGTCTTCCTGGAAAGTAATGCATTAATGAATCACTGCACATACATTAAAATCTGTCTGACTTTCCATGCATTGCCCTTGTGTCTTCACAGCTGGAGTGTGTGATGCGTCTGGTTCAGGTGGGCTGTGGTGTGAATGCGGTGACCTCCAGGTTTGCACAGACGCCCACTCACATTGCTGCATTTGGGGGCCACCCTGAGTGCTTGTTATGGCTACTCCAAGCTGGTGCAGATATTAACAGACAGGTATGACATCAGATGCACACTAAATACTGCACACCAGGGGTTCGGTTTGGCACTTTAAAAACCACCCAACTTATCAAGTAAGAATTATCCTTTTTGACATTTCCTGGGGAGGTGCATGTAAACATGATCTGAAAGAAAAGAGGACAGCAGTGTGAGAGGTTGAGCTCAGACTGATCCCATCAAGGAGGATCACTCTAAAGTGGGGTTACAACCCTTGCAGTCTACTGTTGCTACTTACCCCTCGACCTATTTTATATTCACATTATGGTAATCGCAGTTTCTGATAATGCATTTGCGCTCAGACTGTTGTGTTGTTGTTGTTTTACTTGTCACGTTGTTTCCTCTTCATGTATTTTCATGCAGACTCATGCATGCACTGGGGCTATATTTTATACTCCGCTGCACTGCTAAGAGAAATCAGATTAGTAGGTCATGATTACATAACGGGTCTCGTCATCATGAAACACATTTCTATCAATTGGGTTTGAATTTGCTCAGCATATGTTGAAATAAACACCTGAGAAACAAGGGAAAACTATGATTTGTGAGCTTACCTCTCTTGAATCCCTAATATGGCTGGTATTGGACAGCAGAGTAGCTCCGTGTTTAAACTCAGCCCACATTACAGTTGTTAGACAGCCTTCTTGTCTGTATGTTTTTTTTTTTCTCTTTCTCTCTTCCATCTGCACTCCTACTAATGTGTAACTGTAATAAATGTGTGTGTGGGCGGTGGTGAGCTCTGGGTGAAAAGTTCAGGCTCTGCCCTGTAGAGTTACTCCCTCTTATTGTCTGTTTGTTTTTAACCTGGAGGCAGTTAGGGAGGGGATATTTGATTATAAACATACTCTTATATATATTTTGTATCTGAAACAGTGTTTTTGCTCCTACAACTGTTCTTGTGCGCAATACAGTCATGCTTTTTGTGTGTAACTGCAGTCTTTTGTCATCACTCAGGACTATGTGGGTGAGTCGCCCATCCACAAGGCTGCTCGTGCGGGCAGTCTGGAGTGTATCAACGCTCTCTTGATTCAGGGAGCGAAAGCTGAGTAAGTCCTGTGATCAGATCTGTGTCTTCATTTCTTTTCCTCTGTACTATTCAACATCTAAGTTACACCTTTGCAAGGGATCGCCACCAAACTCAAAACGGAGCAGGGATGAAATTTGAAATGCTAGATTTAGATGTGATTTCTACAGTGTTGCAAATAAGAGAGTCAGATGATCTGCAGATTAACGTTGCAAGTCTGAACCTTAGATTAAACAAACATACAACTATAAAAACTTAAGTAATTTGGAGTTCTACATTGTTGATATTATGGCTGTCCTACACATACCCAGCCAGAAGGAAGCTGCTCTGTTAAATGCTGCTCTCTTACATGCTAACTTTACTCAATCACTTTAGACTGTAGACTATGCACAACTAAACAGTGGTGGACATATTTTTTTAAAAATTCAGCATAACTTTCAAAACAAGTGCAGAATTAATATTTTAAAGATCCTTATAATAAAACATCACATTGTCTTGCTAATATGTGTTTAATTCTGGTGTTAAAACCAAATAATTGTGTTAAACATTTATTTATCTTCCTCCAGTGGCTTTTAATTATTGAGTGCAGTGTATTAAATAGCAAGACATTTTAATTTGATAGACTTTTAGTTAGCTTAAAACCTTTTTTTGGTGTAGAATGCTAAGGTTTACAAAACAAATCCAGCTTAAAACAGTTTGATCATGAGATGCAGTATATAATAGAATGTTAATAGAATTGGTGGAGCTCCCTTGAAAATGTGACACATTTTGTTAATCCTTACAATTGTTGTTTTGTCATAGCAACAATTCACATTAAGTTGCCCTCTGTGTAATTATATTGACAAAGACATATTTGGTTAAAAGAAATGATTTAGAAGTACCTTTTTGTTCACATTCAGCATACACTTTCATATTACCTTTTGTGTTTTAAGGAAGAGCTGCATTTTAATAGAAGTAGATAATTAACCCAGCACTGTGCCTTTTTATTAATTTACGGCTTTGTAAATTTAGCACAATCATTACATGTACAAGAGGACAACTTAATGTAAAGGTTGATAAACTGTTCTTAGTCTAGTAGGCCATATTGCATGATCTTTGTTAAATCTAGAGTGTTGTTTTCTTTGTTAATATTTGTTTTGGTTAGTGTCTTACATATACAACTTGACTGGATGACCAAATGCACATTGCCTCTTTTTTTCTGAAGCCCTTTTACTGTCAGTATGAAACGGCTATAATTCTGTTGCATATAAATGAAATTGCATCAATCATACATAATTGGTTGCATACTATTTTTAGGAGACTGCACAGTAATTGGAAGATCATATTTCCTAGTTTTGATTAAACTATGTTGGCTGCTGTCATTGTACAACAGATGTTATTTGACAAATACAAAAATGCTCTTGGTATTAGCAAGATAAAACATGAATAGATTATGAGATAATGAACTTTACATTATGAATGTAACCAGCCCACTGTTTCTTAGTAGTATTTTAGGAAGTGGGTAAATAATCCACCTAAATTGTAGTGCTTAGCCACACCTTGTTAGTTGGCAGCTCCTGTTGTGCTGTTTGATTTAAAACAGTCTGTTATTGTTGGTTCACCTGAAGCATGAACAAAGGCAGAAGAGACACAACCCATCTTTCTTGTTTCTTAAATGTAGAGTTTGTAAAACCTGTAGGGACACAAAACACTTACAAATGATTGCATGACTTAACAAACCATAGTTATTTCTAGAAGGGCGTGTATGTCAGTCAACTTAATGAACAAAGCACTTAATTTACCTACTGTCATATTTTATACAAGTATGCAAGTGTTATTTTTTGAGCTGATTGTTACTCATACTCTTAGTTTCTTAAATTAGTCCATGTTGTGTTTGGCTAGAGTAATTGTATAATCTAGTTTAATATTCTAGGAAGATGACATTAAATGATGCAGCATATTTTAATCAAATATTTAATTTAGAAATTTGCCAGTCTTTCTTTTTCAGCTCAACTATTGTTTTACATGCAGTTTCACTTTTTGCAACAAGTTGTATGCCTTTTATTCTGATGCCATTGATGTCCAGAGACCCAAAACAACCAGGGGGTTTATAGATGCACAGTTTATTGTGTGTAGCTTTTTTATTTGTTAATCCTGAAAGAAATTGCTCATTATGTGGTCTTCTAAATCTGAGCTCAGCAAATGATGTCAGTGGAAAAAGTTAGTTAGAGATACCATAGTGAAATATTGGCTCTACTTATTATGTACTTGTTACAATGAGGATAGAAGGCATTTGTATTTGACATTATTGAATGAAGTTTGATAGTAGTTCTAGGGACTTTGGTCCTCCAGTTACCTCTTGTTCCAATAAGGAATGCAAATAATGCAAACACTTTTAAGGGTTGTTGAAACACGCATGTATAACCTCTTCCTTGTAGTTTGTTATTGGACTACATGGCCCTAGTGACATAAAACACAATATAGAAATAAAAGAACTCAAATTATAATTGTATGCGAGTTCAGTTGATTGTTTTTTATTAGTCAAACTGTAAACCAAGGTGATTTGATTTATACTCTTAGTTAAACCTTCATTTCCCATGAAACCCCTGGTTGATTTGGCAGTTTCAACAATATAAAACCAATGTGTTCATTTAGACATGTTTAAAAAATGCTTTATTTCTTGTTGAGGTGTAATGTGCATTTGGTCATCAGCTGATGAGTAATATTTATGATGGAAATGATATGTGATTTTTTTCCCCTCCTCTGCAGATTACAGATTAATGCATTTAGTTCAGTTCATGTATCAGTTTTTTTTTTTTTTTTTTAAACGTATGACCCAGAAATGTATAGAGGAACAACTGGGAGGGAAACTAAGAGGCACACTAGATGGGAATGAGGCTCATGACAAAATCACTTTAGACTAACAAACTTAAGTTGGTGTCAAATGTCTGTTACCAATAATGCTAATTTCTCACTTATATCTTCTTAAAATAAATAAGGGGTCTAATTTAAAAAAAAAAAAAAAAAAAGTTACCCAAAGTCCAAAAAAAATTGAAAGCCAAATAATCCTTATGTACTTCGTAATGGAAAAACATATTGTTTTGAAATAAAATTGAACTAAAATGCATAAATATCCAGCAAATCAATATGCCATTTGGATTATTATTTTATTGTTTGTACAATGTGTCGTGTGGCACGGTAAGAAATACTCTTGATTATCATTTTATGAAGATTTTGTGTACAAATGAACATATTCTTAAAGTCACACAAGATAATCATCAATGCTTGTCTAAAGACAAATGCAGAACATTGAGTAGACAATGGAGTATATAATGGGCTGTAAAAGTACCTTTTCAGCTATAACTCATTTTATAATTGTTATATTTCTAGTAATATTTTAGTAAGTCAACAATGAATATTACGTAATAAATTACAGTTGTGTAAATAACCATCACAATTTAGAAAGAACTTAAACTTTATTTCAGTTCCAAGTTTTTTTCATGGTAACATGAACATTTCAGTGGAAACCTACATGCTCTCAATCTTCCCTCTTAAGATCTCGTCATTTTAAAATCCATCTTTTAAGACCACTTTAAGCACCAATCTGTTACACATCTAAGAAATGCCTCTGTGCTTCCACCCACAACAAAATCAAGACAACAGTGAACCGTCTACAGTGAAACCCAAATTTGCTGCATCACATTAATGAGATGGACATTGAACTTTGTTTCATTAATATTTGATTCCTTAGCATTTTCACTTATTTTTCTTGCTGTAAACCTCCTTTGCGAACTGCTCACCTTGTTGAGTTCCTTTTGTGAAGATTCTTGAGTAACGGGCTTTGCATTGTGATAAAACGCTTTGCATCACCTAACATCTTCTGCTCTTGCATACACCTCAAAGACTGCAACTGGCCAGCTGGCCCGAGCCTTCATAAGAGGAAATAATTAGCATGTCCGTGTCCTTTACGCATAAACAGTACGCTTGGAATATATTTTTCAACATTTTGCAGCTGTGACTCTTCCTACTCTCTTTGCACTGGCGTTGTCAGCCTTTTGCTTGTTGAAGAAAGAGAAACAGGAGAAACCACACTGAATGGATCATTCTCTGATTCATTCATTTCAGACCGTTCTCTCACCATCTTCTCCCATCACCGATTCAACACACCCAGTTGGCCGAATGTCTGCCGAAAAAGGGCCTACTGTGGTTCTGAACACTGTAGAAATTAGAGGCCACAGATGATCAATCATCACCCAACAGCATCTGATGGCTGACTGTGGGTTTGAGCCAGGGGCCTGATGCCTCCTGATCTTTTATAAAATATTTGGATGCATTTTATTATCCAAACTATGAACTAAAGTTTTCACCCTCGGAGGCTTTTATTCATTTTTCCAAACCTTGGCTATGAAGAACTATACATGTATGTGAGATCAACTGGAACTATACCGGTAGTATCATGGTTGGATACCCTTTTTTCCCCCGTTTCCTATGACCCATCCACCTGTGTCCTTCACACTCATACACCTGTTTCATATGTGCACAGGGGTGTTTCCTTTGCCTGCACTGGAGAGACCCGTTTCCTGACAAAGAGATAAATGTATTGGAATGACAGCAGATGAAAGTGTGCTCATCCTCTAGTGATGCTTATCTTTGTCCCATTACAAAGTGAGAAGACCTTTTTCATTGGGACAGCAAGTACTACATCTGAACTGTTTCAGTTCGGCAAGACTGAAACGGTCTTGTGGTCTTACCCAGCCTTATTGAAGAAACGGGTCTCATTTGCTCACTTCCTCTTATCGTCTCTCCATTTAATCCTAATTAATGTTCCGGTCCTTAGGTCCAAATTAAAACAAACCACAAAAGACTACATACTTTACCTAAATGAAATGTTTCCTAAATTAAACATAAAAAATATAATTAAATCAATTTGTCTTCAAAAGTGAGCTTTTACTATATTTAATCTCTAATATTAAATATCACGAAGAAACACAATGCTCTGATAATTGTGATAGCATGTCCACAGTGCCCGCCTCCTAAATGTGATCTAAATGGGTTAAAGCAATCTCATTTAACAATAATATTAAATAAATAACCTTTTTCTAATTCCTAACACGTTTCCTCATCAAAACTAGGTTTTTATTTGTCATGAGCCTCAAAGTGCTAAGGTGGTCCATTAGCAAGCTAGCAACAGGTAGGAATGTGTTAAGAGGCTTCCGGTGATCAGAGTAGTGCAGAGACAGAGGCTTAGAGCAGCTGAGTGAGATGGGTTAGATTTTGCACACCATCATGTACTGAACTGTGTAATGCTAACAATCATCCTGTTGCAATGGTTATTCACTGTCATTTCACTGTACCAAATATTTTACTTCATACACAGAAATGTTTTATTTTGTATGTCACAGTATTAACCCTATACAATATTATAGTCTGTTTTGACATCTAATCTTTGTCACCTTTTCCTTTATGAAAGTGACAAAGTTTCAAAAAAAGTTTTCTATACTGAAACAGAACCGTACGTCTTAATGTTTTGCAGCCATTGAATTGGAAATGACTTGGTTTTTTCAAGTAATCCTAGAAAGGGGAAGAATAGACACTGCTGAGTCTGCCCCGTTCCCTGGGATAGCCGCACTGTTGTGGCATTGAGTGTTCTCACTATCGCTTCCTATCTACACACTGGCAAACTGTTGAGGTATTTCTTGCGGTGATTGGTTTTAATGCTAGGTTTTTATGAATCAAAATTAAAGTTTTAGACCTGCATGCTTTGCTTATTATCCATGATTGTTCCTGTATCTAGTCTTTGTTTTTATTTTATGATTTAGTTTTTTTATTTTGTGAACTAACCATAGGAGCCCTTTTATATGGACAGGTTTAATCACGTGAGTCCCATGTCAACATGTAGCATGATAATAGGCTGCCTCTGGAAGGTTAGACGATAGTTAGAGAAGATGCATACTGTGTGCTTAGGACGGAAAAGCAAAGCATACCAGGCATTTACAAAGAATTAACGCTTCCTTTTTTAAAATGCATACTAAACCTGGGTTAATTGGTGTACTGTTATCTATTTTTTGCATCAGTGCTTACTGTAGATACCAGATCTCACTAAAGGAATACAGTTTTTAAGATGTAAAGGGATTATTGGCTTATGAGGGGTCATCTAAGTAGAGTAAGTAGAAGAAAAAAATAGTTTACAGGTATAATTTCCATCTGATTTGAGCAAAACATAACATCTGCTGTTGAGACGCTACAGCATCTGAAACTCTCCTTTCTTCTTTTTGGTCCAACTTTAAAACAAGGCTTGGAAGGCAAAACTGGGAGTTTCTAGTTTTCTAGTTTTTTTTAAAGCTTTAAAAATCAAAGAATACCAGAGATGGTAAGGTTTGGTCGGATTTGATCTTAGGTCAGCACACATGGCTCCAGAGGCCGCAGAGCTAACTACTGGACTTCCTCTGGACAATAAGTATGACAAGTACCTGGTGTAGCATTTAACATGGAAAGAATTACAATAAATCTAGTTGAATGTATGATTATTGCTTAAAGGATAAGATAATACAGTGAACTCCTTAAAATTTATTTTGCTTACTGTAATGTTTTTTTATTCGTTGCTGCCTCTCTCGCCCATACTGATTTGTTCAGTGAACTTTCTCTGTTTAAAGAGAAACTTAGTTTTTGGGGGCACTGAATTGTTGAATTGACTTAAGAATATGAGTTTTAAAACAGTTTTGACAGTTCAATTTCTATTCCTTGGAGTGAGACCTATACATCTACCTTACCATAAAATGGTTTTGTAAATGTAATCTTTTGGAATAATCCTTTTGGAAGCGTTAATTTTGGAGGGGACGGGTAATGTGCATCAAGTTAATGTGTAATTTTAATTTGTTTTCTTCAATCTTAAATTCATTATAAAATGTTTTTCATGTGCACTAGCTCTTGAAATGTTTCTTTTTTGCACAACTGTTTATATAAAATGCAGAGAGAGAACAATGTCTAAACAGAATGAATGACCAAACAGCAACTGTGTACATTAAATGCATTTAATCGTGTGGAAGTCAATGTCACTTGGTTTTAACTTAACAATAAATGGTTGAATTGAATAGAACAAAGCATAGTGCTTAATCATACAGTTCCCAAAGCAGCCACCCAGTATGCCATTGTATTCACTAAAAATTGACCTTACCTATTTTTGGTGTATTGATATGATTATAAATTGCCTGCGGATGGTAAAGTTGTCATTGTTTCTGTCACATTTTTAATAGTACATACCGTATAAGCTTGGATGTGGGCCAAAGTCCCAATTCTTTGACAAAGACATGACTGTTTGCTTAGAGAACTCATTTTGCAGTTCGATGACATTTAGACACGGAACAAGTGCAGTATTGTTGTGTAATTGGCCAATGGAGAGGAGAGAAATTCTCATCATTAAGCTAAAAGGCCTCTATTGGTTAGAGGAAGACTGGCAGACATTTGTTCTTGCACGATAATGTCACATCAGCAGGAGAAAATTAAATCTTTAAATGTATTCACTAAATAACTGCAGCAACAACATGCATACATATACAAAAAGTTGATTCTTAATTAAAGTAGCATTTCTTAATCACATTAAGACTACTAGTTATCTGTCATGGTTTTATTTTCCAGTGAAATTGCTTCCATACTCAAGTGCCATGTGCAAAAGCTATGACACAACACTGTTTGCTCATTCATTATTGAACTCAGAAAATCTCCTTATTCCTGCTGCGCCTGGATATGATTGACACAACTGTACGTAGTGCAAGAAGTCTTAAGGATTTACAAACTCCCCTTATAGAGTAGTACATCGGTTTCTCTTGTTTTTCATTCTTTCTTGAAACGACATGAAGACTAGGTCTTTACAGCTTCACCTTTCCAAGAGAAGACATCTGGATTTCTAATGGTTGAAGGTTGTAGTTTGTCCTTGATTCGTTGGAGTTGTTGATTTTGTGGAGTTTCCTCTGAAGATACAACTTACATCCTGGCCTCCTTTGGATAATCAACTTGTACTTGTCTCAGAAGAATTCTACAATCTTCTTTTGCTCCTTGTTGCATCACTTTTGTTTTCAGGAATACAGCTTATTTTCCACTTTACACACACACAATATACAGTGTACGTTCATGCGGACATGTGTACAGTGCACCACTCCAGTTTTATTTTTTTTATTTTATTTTTTTTCCCCAACTTTAAATTTGGGACATTGCATCATTGGTTGGATGAAGCTTTTCATAAATCCTTGATCAGTATCACTGCTGGAAATGTGCGATGACAGCGGCCTTTCACTCTTTGCAAAATCCTCCTTGATGTCGCATTTTTCCTGCAACAAGACGAAGCTCTTTACATCACCTACAACAATTCTACTTTTGGATTCAGTGGATCATTTGATAGAAATATCATCATCCTGTCCAGTTTGTCAGATTCTTTCAGGTTCTCATCAAAAATAAACTGGTGCATACCTACAGTTGTCTCAATCGTGTCCTTTTGCAGCAGACATGTTTCCCTAATTATTTGGAAACTTGTCAAGATTTAAGTCCTATGGAAGATGCAAATGATCCAAAAGGATCAGTCGTCATCTCTCATGAGGATGACGAAGAGGATGTGAGAGGGTAGAGCAGCATAGGCTATGTCTATACATCTGTGTGTCTGTGTATGCGAATACTTGCCTAATGAGTCTGTGTGTGTGTGTGTGTGTGTGTGTGTGTGTGTGTGTGCGCGCGCTTGGATGTGTATTATTTTGTTTGTTTTTTATTTGTGTGAATCGAGCGTACAGTGAGTGTCTCTAACACTCCTCCTTCTCGTGCAGTATGAGGAATGCCAGTGGGCTGACTGCTGCTGACCTGGCCCACGCCCAGGGATTCCAGGAGTGCGCTGAGATTCTCTCCAATGCCCAGAACTTCCAACAAAACATGGCTCAGTCCCATAACGGGGCCTTTCTGAATGGCATGACCCAGAATGGGGGCCAAGCTCGCCCCACTATCCAGGGACGCAGCTTCTTGAATGGCGTTCCCAACAGAAAGAGGTCGTTTGATGGCATGGAAGCAAACCCAATGAAGAAGGCTAGACCAAACGGTAGGTCACTAAGCTCATCATTTTTAACCTCTTTTTTTAAGTTACTTTTAGACTCTTTTTCCAGGTTTCGTTGAAAAGAAAAACGGCATCAGTATGCTCCAGCTGGAACATCGCTTATTAGTTTAGACTGCTGCACATGCTCGACCAAAAAAACTGTGTGTAGCAGTTATCTGTTGCATGTCGTTTAGTGTGTGTACTAGAGTGACATAAAATATACCCGGTATGTACACTTAAAAAAAAAACAAAAAAAAAAAAACTGTACTTATTATACAGCTGTTGACATTTTATTTTAGCATCATGCATCAACTGTAAATGGTTTTCTGTTATAAAACCAACTATTCTGCACTGCGATCGAGGGCTTTAACTTCAGAACCAGTTACTTAAAAGTGGATGACAATAAACTTAAACCTATAGTGCGTAGTTTCTGTCGCCCCCATGAGGAATTCTAAGTAATGACAACAAAACAGTCGGCGCAACAATGATACAAGCCTTCCGTGCCCCCACCCCTCCCCTATGCAGTTGCTAGTAGCCAAGGAGGACACGGAGGATTAAAAAAACATGACAATAATAAGAATAATAACTTTTATTTATATAGCGCCTTTCAAGAAACCCAAGGATACTTTACAGAATTAGAGGTTGTAGGCTGTGGTAAACAGGAGGTGTTTCAGGAGTTTTTTAAATATGTCCAAGGATGTAGCATTTCAGATATCTGCAGGGAGGATGTTCCAGAGGGATGGGGCTGCAACACTAAAGGCTCTGTCTCCAAAGGTACAGAGTAGAGGGCTGCATTGGGATTGGGTCCCGCCGGGTCCCGCGGGACCCAACGCAAATCTCGCGGGAGCGGGCGGTTTTAACTTTGCCGCGGGCGGGAGCAGGCGGCTAAAAAAAAAACACTGTGGGATCGGGATGTAGCCTGGAACCCCCCCCCCACGCCTGCAGAAACCATAGATATACATATATACTGACTGAGTATATACTGGTATAGGCCATCTATGAGTCTGAGCCTCCCAGGACGGGGGAGCTCCGAGCCAAGGCTCCGTCCACCCTCATCCTCGGCTCCTTCCTCCCCCTCTCTCCCTCTCCTTCTGCTCCTTCCTCCCCGTCTAACAGCAGCAAGCACTTGCCTTCTTTGCCTTCATCTTCTCCCTATTAACCTATAAAATGACGTGTTTTCTCATGCGGGACGGGAGAAGACATAACATCAATGCATCTCTTATTATTGTGCGGGCATAAATTCTCAGAGTTTTGCGGGTGCGGGCGGGAGTGGACGTACACATTGCGGGAGCGGGCAGGAGTGTAACACACACGTTGCGGGTGCGGGCGGTGATGGTCAGAAATTCGCCAGGCAGGAGCGGGATGAAGAAAACAGTCCCGCTCAGGGCTCTAGTACAGAGTCTGGTGTCGGGAATGGATAGCAGGCCAGTGTCTGAGGACCGCAGGTTTCGGGGTGGTGTGTATGGATGGAGGAGGTCAGAGAGGTACAGTGGGGCCAGGGCATGGAGGGATTTGTAGGTGAGAAGGAGGATTTTATATGTGATGCGGGACTTAATTGGGAGCCAGTGAAGGTGGATGAGGGTTGGGGTGATGTGCTGCCATAATGGAATCATAAGAGGTAATTATCTTCACTCTAGTTTCTGCGAGCGAAAGTCGCCGGACGACACCAGTATCTAAACACAGCCATACTGAGAAATACAGAGAGAGTTTTGTGGAGCGGATTTTTTTTTTTGGAGCTTTGACTGTAAATAGTTCAAATTATTTAACAAATATTTAGTGGAAATTAATATATATTCACAAAAATCTGTGTTCATTTCTTAAGGCAGCACTATCTTCAAAATGGATGCAGGAACAGCAAGAGATTCAACTGGGCCCTTGCATCATGGCCTAGAGTTTCTGCCATGTTTGAAGTTAAAAATTAAGTTCTTTTCAAATATAATTTCTAGCTTTTGTATGCACCTTGTTTTCCTAGGTCTGGGCATGCCACTAGAATTGCTGAATGGGAATGGGCCACTGGGAGGCGCTGGAGAGGCCCAGATGGAAAGCATGAGCATGGAGTTGGCAGCAACTGTAACCTCAGGTGGGCCAGGACCCTTTGCATTTGGGCTGAATGGGTTTGCACCACCTCAAGTGCCGGGGTCCATGGATCAGTGTGGGGACCAGGGGGGGCAGGACAGGTCAATCCCTGCAACTAAAGAGCTGGAGGTCATCACTGTGGCGTCAATGCAGACACCTTGTCGCTGCACCAACTCTTATGCCTACCTGTAGAGAGCTTGTGTGTGTAGGCACATGCTAATGTTCACTTTTGTGCAGTATATCTTTTTGGTATCGTCAGGCTATTATTTTTTTTTGCATAACATGCATAAAGGAATACATTTGTTTTGATTTGGTGCTAAGCTACATTTGTACGTATAGCAGTGAATGTGCTGTATTTTCTACTTTTCCACGTACCTAATTATACTCCGATGGATTATAGTATTAACATTTCTTTGTTATACAGATATATTTAATGCATCCATCCAGTTATACAGATAATTGTTGTGTAATCCTTTTTTTTTTTCTTTTTTTCTTTTTTTTAGGTTTATGATAAAGGGTTTTTGTTTTGCACAATTATACAGCTGCACCCCAACAAACTTAGTAGCATTACCTCAACACGGTAGGGCAAATGTAGGTCATATTGGCTTTATGGAAAAAATAAGACTTGGTCACGTTTAAATCAGTCATTATTGCTTGTCAAATTATGCAGTGTTGCATAATAGGAAAAGGGTTAAGTTAATTGGTCCCCTGAAGGTGTGCTGGAATAGCTAAAGCTGTTACATGCTTATCCCAAATAGATAGTGTGTATATATAGTATAGTTATTTTTTAAACTATTTTATGTAGAGAAATACACATACACGTATACACATAAAATATAATATCTAAATGTGATTGGATGGTTTTTATGTTTTACCCACAATTAAATAATGCTTAATGATATTTATATAAAAATTATGAGTGCCTAAGCACTCTTTAATATACGTAGAGGAAATGTCTCCTGGTGTTGACCGCTACCACACATTAGCTGACTCCATTTTGTGTTCAAGAATGACTTTATGCCAAAGCATATCCCAAAATGAATGTAGCTCGTAAAGTATAAACAATTCACTGTGCAGCTTTTTTGTAGTTTGTAGATATCCTGTACTAAGACATAGTGGTCCGTGGGCTTGGAATTGGGTTATTCCTCTGTTTTATCTTTTCGTTTCCTTTTTCATTTTCGCTGTGTGCTTTTTGATTATCAAGTATGGTAAATGTTTACTATTAGCAAAGTTTTTTTAGGCAACTAGCAAGGCTTGCACATCTGTATGCTACATCATAATACCCAGTCTGATTTTGAAATTGGTAATTGGCCATTTTACAATCAGTAGTTATGAATAAACAGTGCTGCTCTAGAAAGTTTGCATGGATTTGCAAAAAGCCTTATTTCTTGAGCTGTATTGAATAGTTGAACAATAACTTAATGTACATTATTTTCAACTTTTATAGATATTGGTAAGGGGAATTATTTGTGTATTTTGTAGTACTATTTCATGTTGCAGTTGAGTTCTGTTTATTTTGTTCTACATGGCACAAGGTTTGACTGTATAGTCATTCAATTTGGAACATCCAATGCTTAGTACTGAGCAGGTTTAGCTTTGTACTTGATTGTGTGAAATCATTAAATGTTGATTAATTTTATAAGCGTGACTGGTGGACTTTTGTTTTCTTGATGTATTCTCATGAATCTGTCAAGTCCTGGCCTTATGGTATTTTTTTCCTAGCCTGTAAAACGGGAAAAAAGTGGAATTATTTTTGGATGAATTCAAAGGAAGGATCATAAATATGAAACTAATTTCACTAAACTGAATTTTTCTAATTTAAATCACATCTGCTCATTATGTTGGGTTTTGGATTATGGCACGCCAACACCTGGAAGATTTAAGGTTTTCTTGACTTGACGCAGTAGCTTAAATACCACTGTGGAGACAATGTGGCCACCTTGTCATACAGCAGTAACTGTACACCAAGTCAAAACGTGCGGGTTTATTTAAGGCTCTGGAATGTACTTTTCAATTTTTTTCATCAATCAATTTGTGAGGGTCACTCAAAAAATCTTTTTCTCTTGTGTGTTGAAATACAGTCACATAATGTCTTCTAAACTTCTTTTGTAGTTGGCTGCTCATTACGAGTCCCGTTTTAATAGTTGTGCAAAACAAAATCAAGTCAGTGTTTTTTTTTTTTTGTTTTTTTTTTCCCTGTCTCATTATATTTATAGATGCAGGAATAGGGTCACAAATTAATTATATATATTCGCTATTTGTCTCATTTCCAGTGGCAGGTGAGGATTTTTCCTCAAATGGTCACAGTCAGCCACAGCTTCCATTTGGGTGTGACCCAGCAGCAGAAATCCTCCATGGCCAACTTGTCTACAATGATTCCTCTGAGAACAACGGCACTGAAGGCAGCCAGGTGGAGCACCAGAAGTCTGTGAAAGCAGAGCAGTTGTATGACCATGCCTTCTTCACCACCATGCTTCTTTACCATGGATCCTAAAATACAAAAGATCTAGTTGACAGGCTATTTTTTTTTTTTTTGCCTGAATGTCATATAAGCCTAAACAAGAACAACATTCATTTGCCTTAAAACCATTGAATGGTCCATTTATTCATTGAAAATATTTGTTTTTGGAAAGGGCAGGCCCATTGTGGATGGACTGAAATGTGTAACTGATAGATCATTAAGTTAAGAAGTGGGTTTTTTGTTTGTATTGTTAAAGAGAAAGTGTTTGTTTAGCCTATTTTTTTGTTTGATTAAGCTGTAAATACCCTTGTTCTGATATACACTAAGCATCTGTATTGAACCACTGCCAATACGTTATTATTTTTACATTTTATTTGTTATTTCTGTCTCAACTCGAAGTGGGATCCCTGCCTCTTGATGGTAATACAAACAATGCAAGTCCCATGTTATTCATTAAGAATTAAAAAAAGTTTAGCAAAAGTAAAGTTTGATTCAGTTTATTTTTGGACCTTCACTGGTATAAATAACTTGTGAAATAAGTCCTTATCCTGGAAAATATGCCATGTTAACCAATAATAAATGAGCTGCATAGAAATTGTGCTAACCCTTACCTGGACTTTTAAGATAGTTTTAAACCACAAGTCTTAAAACGTTTTCATATATAGGGGTCCACTTTTTTACTGTAGAAAGCCAAAGCATTCTTGTCGGTCTTAATGTGTATTTATGACCTAGCTACATTAATCAAAGTGATAGTTTTATCCATGATATTGCTCTAAATGGAGCAGGCCAGACAACCCCACTCTAGCCTTACATGTAGGGCACAGTGGTCAAGGAAAAAAGAAATTCAAACTTAAAACTGAAACTTTATTTTCCTTGACAGTGGTGTACTTTGCCAACAGAAACCTGTCACTGGGGGCGACTCTCGTCATAGATGCACAAACATCAAGTCACTGTGGCCCAGCTCCGTGAGAGACGACGCCCTCAATGAGAATGGGGGAGGAAAAACAAATGCTGATACATAAAACAAACTAATAGATAAATGTATCTTGCCGGTATGTAGCATAATACTTTTCCAAAAGCATATTTGCTTTACGGCACGGGGTGCATGTACTGATAAATCAATGCCAGAAAGTTTTGTTAGACTTGGCACTCGAAATAGTCTCCTCCTCTTTCCATGATGTGGTATCGTCCAGTAAACCTAGCTGGGCTAACCAAGATTATCATCGAGAGAACGACGGAAAGCGTCGGGTCGCTGTGAAGGTGTCAAATAATTTAAATACAATATAGCATTTTGATAAAATTAGCTCCTGTTAACGTATCAGTGTTATCAATACGTATTTCACAAATTAAACCATGTCAACCCCGGCTAGAAGGAGACTTATGAGAGATTTTAAACGGTAAGTTCATAGTCAGAAATGATGCCGATGCCGAGAATGTTAGTTAACGTAGCTAAGCTATGATTTGTCAAAAACAGCTAACATTAGCCTAGCTTACGTCAGCTTGAACCAGTATTTTTATATTTTTATATATATATACAAATCTATTGATTAACCAATCTCCACAGTAAACTACGAACGTAACGCAAACGCTGTAGTTAATCTAGTGTTTTTACGAACCTGGAAAAATGACGTTAATTTTGTAGAAGCGCTTCGCCCGTAGCTAGAACCTAACGTTAGGAGCTAACAGTGCTAGCTGATAGCTACATGTTAGCATGGTAGTCGATTAGAAGTACTGTCAAAAGATCCTCTATAAACCGTCTCTGGTGTCGTTACTGTCTTACGACCGATAACGTTAGCTAACTCCATGAACTAGGTAACGTTAGCATTTAACGTTTAATTTCGGTGACAACCATGCAAGTGACCGGTTGGCCATTTTATCATTGGGCAAAACACGTTTAATGCAACGTATCAAACGTTAGTGCTTCGGGAATGTAAAAGGGTTGTGGCATTAGGCGGTGTAACAGTTGGCTAGTTAACTTACCAACATACATTAACTAATATGTTTAAAAACCATACAGTCCCTACATAAGTAAAATAGTTTATCAGAGTTTGGTGTTAGGTAAGTAATTGTGGGCATATTTATTTTGAAACTTTTTTTATATTGCACCTTAAAAGACTGTTTCAAAAGTGCTTTGACAGACAAAGCAAGGCAAAAGTACGATATCCAGGTCAATATAACAACAGAGAGCTAAACAGTGGGGCCAAATAATAGCAAGACACAATTTGGATAAAAACAAGAAGGCAAAAGACTCAGACATAGTAGAGAAAACAAAATAAAAAGGGTAAAAGCAATAAAATCAATAAGTAAAATAAAGACACACATATATATTATTTATTTATTTTTTAAAGAGACATCACATGAAAGTCTATAAAAATAGGTTTTAAGAAGGGATTTAAAAGAGTTCACTGATTATGCTTATCTCTCAAAGCAGGTTCTTCCAAAGTCGAGAGGCCCTGATGGCAAAAGCACGGTCACCTCGACTTTAGAACGGCCAGAAGGGCCCCACCTGAGGCTTTAGGTGGCTGGCTCATATCGGTCAACATCTCCACTATATATAGCTTAGAGCCAGACCCAGAAGAGCTACTGAAATCCCAGACAAATATATTGTGTTGAACATGAGAAGAACAACATTAAGCCATAGCTGAAGCAAAACAATACTACTCAGGCTGCATTTTCTGAAGTCAGTATCAAACTGACTTGTTCATCCAACAGTAAAACAATACTTTGCCCACAGAAAAGTTTTTTCTTCTTTTTTCTTCAACTTATTAGCAAGCTGCGTTAATATAACTAAATAAATCCCCCCATATGTCCCAATTAAAAAAAGCCTTTTTACTTCAGGGTCCTCAAAAATGTTTTCATCTCACTGTAAATTTCAGCAGCTTCAGATCATTTCATTGCACCGATTTTAGTCATAAGTGTTTCTAAGTAAATTATTGGAACATTTCACAAACGTATAGTCCTCTAGTGATTGTGCAACTGACAGTATTAGAATGACATAGATATGTGGCCTAAGGTTAAGGTTGCAAAAGGTGTGAGAGGTTAACATTTTAGTTTTGACCTATCACATCAGTGTTCCTATTTTGTAAGCGTTAGAGCTATGATAAGAAGAGAAATATTGTACAAATATTGTACCACTAACTACACAATGCTCAGAAACGTAATTTCTCGTACTTTTATACCAATGAGATGTTGATTTTAAAAGGAAAGTTAATCAAAAAAACAAGACAATTTGTTTTACAAATATTCCCCCTTAATTCAAAATTAGCTTTGGACTAAGGTGCCACAATGGGAGGATAGGTTGCTAACTAGTTAGTAATGACATTGATGTTTATCTCAGCTGAAAACAACTTTAGATGATGCATTGTAGTTGGTAAGAAATTATTATGTGAAATATAAAATACATGCTTTTTGGCACTGACTTGATTGATTTGCAGAGACAGTTGCTTAGTTGCTATCGTGATATGTATATATTTGTTCAACGTCAACGCAGAAGGCTGAACAACATTTTGCGAAAATACTAAACATCACCAGGGTTAAATGTTTAAATGGCACAGTCAAGGTGGGACGTAATCACTTCATGGGGCAATTAAGTCTGCTTACTCTAAGCAGAAGTCAGCTGTATTTCCACCAGCCACATTGGCAGGGAGTTATGGTTATTGAAATATTAAATTTGTCATTTTGACTTTGTGTTGAAAGAGGCCATTCAATTACGGGATTTACCTGACTCTGGCTGAATAAAACTAGTTTCCTGTTAGTGGAGAATAGTTTAGAAGTCCTGCTATAAACCTTTTCCTTTTTTGTGTGTTTTTGTTGTAAAGGCTACAAGAGGACCCTCCAGCTGGTGTCAGTGGTGCCCCATCTGAAAACAACATTATGGTGTGGAATGCAGTCATATTTGGGTAAGACATTGATGCACAGCCATAATGTTAATTGGCAAGATTTCCCCTTCAACTACAGATCTTATAGATTTGTGTGTGAAGTGCGAAAGGAATGATGAAGTCCCTTTTTTCTCTAACCTCACAGCCCTGAAGGAACTCCCTTTGAGGACGGTAAGCATCTCACATCTCCTTTACCACATCCAAACCGAACCGAAATAATATGAAACACATTGTTAGATCTAATGTTATTATCAAGTAAGTTGCAAAAGTATTTTGTAATAGGCTCAAATGTTCTTGTTCTTTCCCCTTTGAAGATCCCCCCTCTTTCTATAGTTGATAAACCTGTAAAATACACCTTCATGTTGATGGAGGGAGTGTTCATGTTAGAGGTCACTACTCCAACACACTTTTCTGCCTTGAAACATTCCTCACCGGCTCACAAATATGTTTTGTGTGTGTCTCATCTTCGTCCCAGGTACATTTAAACTCATTGTAGAGTTCACAGAAGAATACCCCAACAAACCCCCCACAGTACGATTTGTGTCAAAGATGTTTCATCCAAATGGTAGGAGTGTTGTCTTTTCTACTGGCACATTAAATTGTTGATATTTGTGTGTAGTGTGTAATTATGTTTTTATCCACAGTCTATGCAGATGGCAGTATATGTTTGGACATCCTACAGAATCGTTGGAGTCCCACTTATGATGTGTCCTCTATTCTTACATCTATCCAGGTAGGAAGGGTCAATAAATAGCAATATATTAAATAGATGTTATAAATGCAGGCACACCTTATTTTACTTTTGACAAAAGTGAATAAACCAAAGGTCCTCAGTTTTCTGTGATATAAAACCAGTAAAGCAAACCCTATCTTGTACATGGAGAAGCTGTAACCACCACATATTTGATGTCTGACTCAATGGACGGAAATGAATCGTATATCAGAATTTAAACAGTTGTTTTTTTTTTTGTTTTTTTTTTCTTTTTCTTTTTTTTGGTAACACTTTACTTGAAGGTATCTGGGTCAAAGACGAATAAGGATTTAAAATGTGAAAATAAATGAAAGTGTCAAAAAATGCCAACTCAAGCAATTTCTATTTTCATTAGTGTTCTATATACATCTCAACAACAGGAATTTAATTTAGAAATGCAATTTAATTTTTTTTGATGAATCATGTGATTTATTCCATGAAAAATGTCCTTCCTGGGTAACGGGAATGGATTTAAAAAATATTTAAATGTCTACCTTTTTAGCATATAAATGTTTAGGCATAATTACAGCTAGTCAAACGCACACTGTTCAAAAAAACTTTTTTTTTTAACCCAATTAATATGATATATTTGGGTATTTATAATTAAATGGGCTCATCATTTGATTTTGGTCACACAATATTCCATGCCAAAAACAGAAAAATTATGAAAGAAGTCTTAAAATGCTTTACAGTAAAGGTTATCAGGTTATTATTGTATACTCAACTGAGGAAAACATAATTGTGTAATATACCATGAAAATCTAAGTCTAAACACTTGACTGTGACATTGTTACTCGGGATGACATCCTGTTAGCCAGGAATGACATAATGCAAAAATGCCATAAAAGATTAAATAAATACATATTATTTTATTAATATAATCTAACATTATCAACACAATGCTTGAAACGTGATAAATACTAATAAAAAAACTATTTTCATTAACATGTCCAATCTGGATAACAGAGGACATGTCCTGGGTAACAGAAGATCTTCGTTATCCAGGAAGGACAAAAACATGATTTTCCCACCAAAACTCTGTCAAACATGGCATACTCAGCTAAAATATATCTTAGCCTTTAAAACATTAATGCTATATTTCACATGAAATAGGATTTTTTTAAATATCAAAACATCAAATATGTTTTATTAGCGTTATCCAGAAAGACACATGATTTTTGGACATAGTTCAACAGTGACCGAAAAAGCAAAATAAAAACTTTTTTTAAGAGAGAGTTACTAAACTCTCCAGATGTTTTGGGGTCCTCCATAATCTTCTTTATGATGTAATATCATATTTCATGACTATGCAATTGCATTATGGGTAATTTATGGATTTTAAGGTCTGTTACCCAGGAAGGACATTAGGGAAATCCAAAAATAAGGACAAAAGTATTTCTTGAGTAACATTTTAAATAAGGGTAGGATTGTTACTATATTTGTAGGTATCACTGCAAACATCGACACAATTATGCCAAAGTAGATAATTAATGCTCTTATTATTATTTTTGACATTTTTGTCACATTTTTATACTTAGATTTTAAGCCCAGACGAGGGACAGTTTGGTACTTCTGAGCTCAATAGCTCTTTGAATTTTATTTTTTTGCAATAAATACCTATTAAAGTGAGTAAAGAGGGGAGAGTTGAGTAACATAATGTAGTTTTTTAAAATTAATATTTATCTTTTGCATTATGAATATGCTTTGGACACCATAATTGACATGCCACGTCTTTGACCCATCTACATAAGAGTGACATGACACTGTCATGAACACTTGTCATGACAAAAACCGAATGACACTAACTAAAATAAGCATTATGTCATAAACGTTTTTGACTTGTTTATGTTTATGACACGTTCATGACAGTGTCATGTCACTCTTATGTAGATACCTTCAAGTAAAGTGTAACCGTTTTTTTTTTTTTTTTTTTTTTTGTCGTTGGATTACAAATCGCTAATACACATACAACTGTACAAAATAAACCCCTGTGCTAACCTATGCTCATGCAAATGCAGTGACATTTAGAATTTGATACTGATGGTAGGGCTGTACCTAACGATTATTTTCAGTAGCAATTCATTTATTAGTTTGAATAGTTTCTTGATTAATCATTTAATTCAGTAATATCCTATTTATATTTAATGGTTGTTTCGTGTGCTAAATACAGTAATTTGGTGCGTCATTTTAGAAAATACATTCACAAACTCAGTTATTTTGGTGATGACAATTGGATGTACTTCAAACCAAACGTGTGTGACTAAGTAGATGAACGGGGGTTGATGCAGGTTGGTTATTTTCCACTAAAACCTCACCTTCAGTATTGTATCTCAGTCCCTGCTTGATGAACCAAACCCCAACAGTCCAGCCAACAGCCAGGCAGCTCAGCTGTACCAGGAAAACAAGCGGGAATACGAGAAGCGTGTGTCTGCCATCGTAGAACAAAGTTGGAGAGACAGTTGACCTGAAAATCCTGACAGCTGCTCTCTCCATTGTTAAGCTGTGTGCTGCAAGTTTCTTAATTGTTGCCCTCCCCCCACCACCTTTTTGATTTTATTTTAAGCTTTTATGCACTTTACCTTCAACTTACCTTTTTTTTTTTTTTTTTTTTTTGCCCACCAAGAGGGATTTATTTTTTCTATTCTATCCCGCTTTTCCCGCCATCAGGGGAAATGTGCTGAATCTTGCCTTGATGTTTTGTCAGTATGGACTTGTGGGCCATCACCCCGAAATTCTGGTGTGTTCTTACTTGCTGTAATAACTCCCCATGACTAATTATGTTAAATGTCCTGGAGGGTGTGTGAATTAAGTCATGGGTCCTCTTCTGTTGTGCTCCTTATGTGTTCTGCCATTTTGTTTTCACAAGGCAGTTTGTGGGCTCCAATGTGATCATCCTATGTACCTTTCCCTGGGAGAATGAGCAGCCTGAGCATCATGGACTACAACTAAATCAGACATCTTTACATCATGTAATTTGCTGTGTTGTGAACTCTTGTTACATGCATGACAGAAAGAGTGTATTCACGTTCCTGTTCAGTACTCGTGTATATAAGAAACCTGCAACTGAATTTATGTACAGATTTTGCACTGGTTGTCCCCCATGTCATTTTTTTCAGCACTTGTAAATAAAATTAAAAAAAAGGCAATTCCATCTTATGTGAGAAGCTTTTTATTGCAACTGCAAATTCAATACTATTTGACCTCAACTAAAAACAAAACGTTTTTTTCTTGCCTTGACAAGAGTTACTATATACCTGTGCTGCGTCTTAGTTTTACCCATAAGGTAAACCACAGTTTGTATACATATGTCATTGTCTATCCACTAAATGATAGCACTTTATAACATGAGAGTTAAATCCTCACTATAGCAATGCAGGGAGGTGACCTCTTAAAGCAAAATTGACCATGCACAATAATATTCTTTAAAAGGAAAGATCTGCTGCTGAAATACTGGTGTTTTCACTCATTACCACAGTATCCATATAAAACAGGTCAGACAACAAAGAGATCCCTTAAAGCTATTTTCAGTGTTGGATTGATGGAAGATTGGAGTTCTCATTCTGTGTAAAAATGCCATATAAGCACAAGCTAATGGTGCATAGTGAGTGTGTTCCAAAGTTAGTCTTTCTAGTATGAAATGTCCTCCTTGTGTTACTAACCCTGCTCAGAAAACCATTTCCCACTGAAATACAGACTTGCATGCTAAAAAGACAGTTTATTACTTGAAATGTTTAACTGCTAGAGCATCATATTAGCTGCTTTTCAGAAATCAGAACACGGAACAATGACTTTGGATTTTGTTCCCCATCACACACATTGAGATCTTCAAAGCCAGTATTGACAGGAAACAATTGCAGAGACCAATAACCCTTTCAATGTACATATAGCCATGTTAGTATTGTATTAAGATACGCATAAAAAAAAGGAAAACTAACCTTTAAACCGACAATAACTGATATTATGATTTTTTTCGAAATGCTATACTATGACTTTTTTTGACATTCAATTCAATTTTATTTATAGTATCAAATCATAACAAGAGTTATCTCGAGACACTTTACAGATAGAGTAGGTCTAGACCACACTCTATAATTTATAGATAAGTCCCAACAATTCTAGTAATTCCCCCAAGAGCAAGCATAGTGCGACAGTGGCAAGGAAAAACTCCCTTTTAGGAAGAAACCTCGGCCAGACCCAGGCTCTTGGCACAGTACGATACTATGACCTTTTTTGAATTTTTTTTGACATCCTATACTATGACTTTTTCCACATACTATGAGTTTTTTGTGACTTTTCAACATACTATACTATGACTTTTTTTCGACATACTGTATTATGACTTTTTTGAACATATTATACCATTACTTTTGGAGACTTTTGGACATACTATATTATAGGGATGAGCGAGTACAGCATTATCTGTATCTGTTAACCATATGAATTATCTGTATCTGTACTCGGACTGGGCGGGGCCTAACCCGGAAGTGAGCGGGATTTAATCCGGAAGTGGGTCGGGTTGTCTTGAAATGGGCGGGGCTTTAACCGGTATGTTATTTTAAGCATGCAATTGATATGGGTTGATCAGAAATTGTTAAATTTATTGCTGATTAGAAAACTATTTCCATGACAGCATCAGCATTGAGCTTCAGATCAATGGTTTTGATCACCATAACAAACTATATACAGAACAAGTTTTGCAACAATGTATACAACACATGCGGTTGCAATTATGAAGTAAAATGTAATGAACAAGAGTTTTCATACTCAACATAACTTTCTTTTTTTAACTTTTAATTTTTTTATGATCAGTGTGATTTATTTATTTTTTTTGGTTCTTTTTTATTTTTTTTATTTCCACACCAGGTATGTGTGTGTGTGTGTGTGTGTGTGTGTGTGTGTGAGTAAGAGAAAGACAGAGAGAGGGGGGCGGGGGGGACTGTGTTCTACGGATCAAATAGTCCAACGCTGTTTTTCAGATCTGTTTAGAGCCAGCTGACGGTTTAAAAAAGAAAAAAAATCTCCGACAGGCAGAGACGCAACGCGAGTCGCATTCTACGAAGCACCACGTCTGAACAAACCCCACGTTTACCAGAACTCTGCTGGTTAATAAGTAAGTACTACAAACCGAAGTAAAAAACAAAGCCGAAGCTGAAGAAACCCTAAACGTTAACGGAAAAGACCCGCGAACCTGAGTGACTGAGGGAGAGACAGAGAGAGAGAGAGCTGTTCTGTGTGTGAGTGAGCAGAGCGGGACACACACAGCAACACAATAAATCTGTATGTGTGTAGGGGAGGGGCGCTATGACGACTAGCCTATCACAGAACGCAGACACAGTCAGCTACCCAATGAGGATTTTTATTCAACCCGAGCACAGATATTGACTCGTATTACTCGTATAATACTCGTACTCGGCAAAACTGCTTTATCCGTACCGGATACTCGTTTCACTTTTACTCGTATCCGGCTCTACTATATTATGACTGTTTTGGACATACTATCATAGATATAGAACAATAGATATGACGTCATGTCATATCTATTGTTCTATATCTATGCATACTATAGTATTACTTTTTGGGCATACTATACTATGATTTTTTTTTTTTACTTTTTTCGACATACTATACTATGACTTTTTTTGACTTACTTTACTAAGACTTTTTTGTGACATTTTTCGACATACTATACTATGACTTTTTTTGTGACTTTTTGGACATAGTATACTATGACTTCTTTTTACTTTTTTCGACATAATATATTATGACTTTTTCATACTCGCTACAGATAAGGAAAAATTTCCCCAAAAACTTTAATGGGGAAACGGAAGAAACCTCAGGAAGAGAAACTGAGGAAAATGGACAGACAGGAAGTAAATGGCGAGTTTACAGAATAGCCAACATAACAAAATAATATTTATGTATAAAAAGTATACATAAAATGTAAACATTTGAAGAAAATGGGTCCCGGAGCCATTCAAATGTCAAACAGCTCGATACTAGGATTTGACATCTCTTCATCCAAGAGCACCTTTCAGATATCGCCAAACTGCTGTAGACTGGGCTGTATTATGATGATCATAGGGTGACAGTAACAGTAATCACTGTACCTGTAGCTTTGTTGTTGATACAGGGTGATGATATGTCTTGCTTGATGTATAATTTATGTATGCCACATCTTTACCATGTACCAAACCCACAATTTCTTTTATATTGAATTGTCTATTTAAAAAAAATACTAGTTGTGCTTTATGTGGTTGACGTTGAACGGTGATTGCATGTTGCAGCAAGATTGGGGAATATAGCCAGTCTACTGCTGACTCTGTCATCCTGCCACTGTGCAGGCATTGGACGGTGAGCTGGGTGGCCTGCGTCAATTTCCAACAGGACTTTGGGTGCTGTGGTGACCTTTCACTGAGATGTGGCTGGATCCTGGCATGCCGGAGCCATTCAACCCCAAGACTCTTTTTCTGTGCCGATCTGACGGCCACATGCTGCTTCTTGATGAATTATGCACAAGTTGAAGAAGCTGATGACATAACATTTCACTGGAATTGTATGTGACAAATAAAATTGACTGATGAGTCGTTGTATAAGTCATAAAAAGTCATAGTATAGTATGTCTAAAAAAAGGTCATACAGTGTGTTGAAAAGTTTTAAAAAGTCATAGTATGTCGAAAAGTCATAGTACAGTATGTCAAAAAAAGTTAAAGTCATAGCATGTTGAAAAAAGTAAAAAAAGTCATGAAATAGTATATGAAAAAAGTCACAAGAAAAGTCATAGTATAGTATGTTGGAAAAGGTAAAAAAAGAAAGTCATAGTATGTCGAAAAAAGTCATAGTACAGTATCTCGAAAAAAGTAATAAAAAGTCATAGTGTAGTATGTTGCAAAAGTCACAAAAAAGTCATAGTATAATTTCTCCAAAAAAGTCATAGTATAGTAGGTCGAAAAAAGTTCCGTCAGCTCTGCAAAATTTATATTGTGCTTTATGTGGTTGACTTTGGACGGTGATGGCGTCCTACTTTATGCCAACAACCCTCACTGTGATGAGTCCCATTTTCTAGAAAATGTTCTTCACCCTTTATGTCAAAAACATCCTAAATCTCGTCTTTGTTTAGAAACGTTTTATTTGTTAATTGAGCATATATAAAGGATTGGGTGATGTTGCATGCATGATGAAAACAAGGGATGTAAGTTACATGCAGGTTGTACTGTACTGTGTCCATTCTTTACAAATAATCTCAACCAGAAGGCAGCAATCTTGTTTTTCAGCCATGCAGCAGTTACAAAAATAACTATTTCCCTATCAATTCATTACTTTTTAAACAGTGTAGACAGCAAATGGAAACAAAGACTAGAAATAAAATTATATTTTTTAATACAATATTGTTCATTGGGCCAGACAAAGCAAGCTACCTGTTGTACGCTCTCTCCTTCTTGGCCCTCTCTAAGGTCTTGTCCATGGTCTTCTCATTCTCACCCCTACACTTGGGGCAGTACCACTTTCCCTTGGGCTTATGGTGAAGCCCAACACAGGAGAAATGAAACCACTCAATAGGACATTCATCGTTATCACAGCCAATCATCTCGCCGTATGATACCTGCTCACACAGGCAGTATGTCGGCTCATCTGGATCGATGGGCAGGTCTGGGGGCGACACTTCTCTCTCAGACTTTCCTTTTGACCTTTTCTTCTTCTTTGAATTTGTTTTGGCCCTCTTTTCCCGGGATGCCCCCACTCCTGCTTCCTCTGTGTGATCCAGACCCCCGTAACTTTCCCGACTTTCTCCATTTTTCTGACGTCGTGAGCGTTTCCCTCCAGCCTTGTCTCCACCACCTGAGCCTGGGGTAACCTCATCACGCTTCTTGTCGTGGTGGCCAGTTTTGCCTGGAGTAACAGTGGCTGATGATGATGAGGACGACATCGTGGATGATGCAGTGGTTGTGATGGATGCTGCTGTGGGAACGTGACTCTCTGGGACTTCTTGAGAGGAAAGGAGAAGTTCAGAATGCCAGTCTATTTGTCGTGTTCGGTTCTCAACCAACTCCACCTGAAACAGAGAATGTTCATATTTTACTGTAAAGCTCTGCCTGCTGTCATTTGGAGTACATGTGGATGACTAAACACTTGCAAAGTTAAAACTAGAATAGACCAAAAAATTGTTTAGTTAGGATATATAGAGTGGTAAGCTGTAGTATGACATTCCTTTGATAAATGTATTACATTTCGATGATTTTGTATGTGAAAATACATTTACACAATCTGCAGGAAACAAACTTGAATAGGATTTATTTATTTTTGCACATTTTTGATTTGCTTAATTTAACCGACTGAAAAGAAAAGGTGAGGCAGGCTTCTTGTATGTCCAATTATGTGTTGTAACATTTTACTGACAACCAGAGGTGTAGCAACGTAACTAGAAACAGCTTCATAATGGTTTAACCACTTCTCTAGGATTTAAAAATAAAAGTGAATGTTTACATTCTTCAATTCAAGTTAAGTAAACCGTTAAACCTCTAGTGTGGAACTATAATAGGAAGATTCAGCATTTACTGCTGGAGTTCTGCCACTGTTCAAAGACGTTTTTCCTGGTAATGATTTAAGTGAAATTCAAATGTGTACAAATAGGAAAACCTAATACAAAAGGGCCTTTTAGCAGGTCTAGAAAATCTTTTTTATTTACTCTATTGTCTGAGCACAAATGTTCCAGGAAAGTACTCAAACAGTTGCACACACTCAGACCTGGACGTTTGCCAATAAGCAGCTTCACTGGACCAGCTGCAGGCCACTCTTAACATACCATTTGACCGGCAATCTGTATCTTCTCATCTCCGAGCTCTTGGCTGCGAATCAGCGCTCTCTGAATGGTTAACTGAAGCTTTCGCCTCTGAAGCGAGTCAGATTCCCGGCGATACCGTTCATAAGCATCATCAAGCTCCTTCAGAACATCTGCCAAAGAAGACATTTTTAGAATACTGAAATCCAATATATTCTCAAGGATACGCAAAATAGAAATGGAAACTTTCATTCAGCTCATTACTTGTCATAAGAGATCACCCTATTGACCACCATCATGTGGTATGAAGGGTGCTTGGTGAAGAATGACGAACTGCACAAATGGGCTACCATTTCAGACTGCATTAGTTTTAGCTAGGTGTACCTATTAAACTGGCAAGCGTGTAGTTGTTGGGTTCAGATATGTCCGTTAACATGAACTGAGTAAAGGTTAAATTATTACTTCTACATCAAAGTTTTTGTGAAGTTTGGAAAGGTTAGCCAACATGCATCTGGAGACAAATCTCTAGGGCTGTGCTTGATTGTAGAAATTCTTAGTCGACTAACACTCATTCAATTGTATCGACTAATCGATTGGTTGATTTAATCGACAGATCTGTAAATCTGAGTTTCTCCGCAAAGAGTCATGCAAAAGCACCACTTTAATTCTTGTGTTTACCAGAGATGTGCTCGTACGTTTCTTGGAAATAAGTCATTCAACATGAAAAAAAGCATAAAACATGACTAATCGACTAAAGAAATCTTAGTTGACTAAGACCAAAACGACCAATTAGTCGACTAATCGACTAAGAGGGAGCAGCCCTACAAATCTCTCAGTTTAGTCTGCAGTCAACGAGAACGTGAAAGGTGCATCCTTAATGTTGATCAAGCATGACACATGGATAAGACAGGAGGGGAGTCTGGCTACTTTGGTTGATGGTAATGAAACTGCTGAGAGCAAAGTGGTTGCTGTTAAACTCAATCTAGTGAGAGAGTTTAAGAGCTAGTGGGTGTAGACATGCAGCTACAATGTAGTGTTTAATTATACATAATAACAATATAGGTATATTTCTACAATGTAGTTTAAGTAATACCTGCTAATTTACTTGGTTTATTCAAATATAAATGTAAGTTTACTCTCCACGTGTTGAATTGTATGCTCATCTGTAATGCACACAAAGATTATATTACACACACACACACACACACACACACAGCTTTTTTCTTTCTCTATGATACATATCCAATTACATAGTACTTACTTTCAACAAAGGAAATATACCAAGAAATAACAGCTACATTTACATTTCTGTTTACAATGTTTGACATGTCCAACTAAAGTAACTGTTAAGTAAATGTTTTATTTGTGTAACTTCTTTAGTATGTAGTTTTGATTCATTTAGAAAGATTTGAAAGAGATTTGTGTCTTGCACATCAGTGGCCACGCTGTGCAGCTTATTTACCTTGATACTTGGCATCAATTTCCTTCATAATGGACACACTTCTCTGCAAGTCAAAAGGTAGTGACTCCACCAGGTCCAAATACTCCTCAACATAATTCACAACAACGTGGCTTGGGTCGCCATTGGTCGGGTTCAACATCGCGGATCCCTCTCCACTCCAGGACACTTCAACACCTGTTAACAATAAATCATTATTAAAAATGCGTTGTTGCTGCAAAGCTGTTTAAATGCAGCTATTAATCCAGTTGGATCAGACTTCTCAGATAATTGTGTATATTATGCATTTTGTCTTGTTTTCTAGTACATACCTGAAATCAGTCTGGAAATATAGACTAATGGTCAAAATGTGAAAAGGGGAGGGGACAACAGATCTGGAGTCAGCCATCCTGAATCTTGCTACGTGTACAATGAATCTGCCAACAGAGGGCTAACTAGTCTGGGGCCGAAGAAAAATAACCCAGTTCAAAAAGAATATCACTAAATAAGTGCAATCCGACTTCAGGTGGATAACATAACGTGAGTTACTTGAAGTTCTTAAGGAGGGCACCTTAGGGTCTTGTCCTACAACAAAGCTAAACAGTAGCATGAACTAACGTGAAGGTTAGGAAACGTTGGCTGAGTGGTAACCCGACATATTAATGTGAAATCAACCACGAACAAGTTCACTGATGAACTTGAATATTTCCATCAACAGAAGGTGAGTTCCAGTGCCTAGTGGTGATAATTAACCAGTTAACGTAACGTTACCCTGCTACGTCAAGTAACCTTAACGAACTTTCTCCTCTTTGCAAGTTTGAGATGGGGTCTATGGGCTTACGATAACTCTAGCAAATGCACACAACGAAATATAATTTTAACAGTGACGTTAACTAGCTTTAATCGCTGACTGACAACGCTGCAAGTTTAAGCAAACGATAACGTTACACTGATGTGTCAAACAAAGATTAACGTAACGGAACTAACGCTAAGATAAACCACAACGTAAACAATCACAGAACACTTACATCAATAAGCTAACGTAACACAACAAACCACTTAAGTTATAATCCTTAGAAAACATTATAAGCAGTCATTTTGACACTTTAGGTGGTCTGATTTCTATAATTTTCCTTCAATGTAATTGTTAGCCAAATTAGCTTCTGTTAGCTTTTAACGCATAACGTTACTAAATAAGCGACTCACATTAGAGCTACTGCAAAAACAAACATTCAACAAAGCTTGGCTTAGCTATCTAGTTGGTGGCTAGCAGATGAACTTACTTGTGTGGATATTTGTAGTTAACGTTTAACGCTCCGTGATGCAGCTCCGTGCTGCTGTTGCTAACGCGGTCGTGTAGAGTAGACCACTGTAACAGCGTAGGTCCTAAAACTAGCATAGCTGTTAGCTAAAGTGCCTGAACAAATATTTCTGTGTGCTAGTAACGTTACGAAGCGGCTATAGCAAACACAGATACAAATGAATTAACTTGGTTTTTAGCATTAATGCCAGGCTCTTCTTTTTTGTATCAGTGACGTTACAATATATATTACCAATCTGTTATACACAACAAACGCACCAGAATGCCCCTTGCTTTGGCAGTATCTCGTGCAATACATGGATGTATTAAGAGAACGGTGCAGCGCAACGTTAACAAACATGCGTCCATGGTTTCCATGATCCAAGTCAATATGCCCCATTATGGAAAAACATTTACGTTACAATGAAGGCTTTTTAGGAACGTCAAAAAGTCACAGACACAAAATGTTATTTATTATTTATTTCAAAATTCAATCAAGTTTCTGTTTTACAGTGGCCACATTAATCTTTCCATCTCAGTTTCTTTGGTGGGTTGTGAAAAATATAGCTACCTCAGCATGTTTTGTAAATGCATTCATAATAATACTTGAGAGATGGAAGACACGTTTGTTTGTTTTCTTCTAAGGTTCATTTTATACTCTTCAAACAACAAGTCAGCGTTTATATTTCTTTTGCACCAGATTGAGAGCTGTCTTTGAAAGGATAGTCCACACCTCTCTAACGTTCATTCAATTTCAGCTTGATGAGAACATTTTCGACTGGCCCCGCCAAAGGCTATATGAGCAGTTTTTAACTATGCAAAATTGAGTATGTATGTATAGATTTTAAAACAACAATTTCACTTGACCGTTTTCAGCTTTCAAATAGCTTTTTGAAGGCTGTGCCAATCTCCTGGATCATGTCCGATGTGGTGGTGGACCTGCCATGTCGCTGGTATGCTTGACTGTTGCACTGTCTGGTAAGAGAACAGGCACCGTATGCTGCAACCACCGATGGATTCAAACTGGAGGAGGAAAAAACATAATGGATTAGGAAACAGAGACACACATATACTTAACATGTATTTACAATATTACGATTTAAAATACCACTGGGGGTTTAACTCCTGATTGATTCCCAACTGCATTATCATGTGACAATAACAATGCATGGGGGCTGCAACTAACATATTATTTTCATTATCAATTAGTCTGATTGTTTTATCTATAAAATGCCAGAACATAGTAAAAAAAAGTTTCCCACAGCAGAGCCCAATTTTCAATGTATTGTTTTTTTCTGTCCAAAACCCAAAGATATTCAGTGTGCACACATAAAACTAAGAAAAGCAGCAAATCATCAGGATAGAGAGCAGTTTTGCTCTCTATATTTACCCTGCAATTAATAAAATAAAACTTACATAATGTTTTATAAATAGTTCACAAAATGCAGCAAAGTGTATGCATTTTGTAAGTAATGTGTTTGAACATAAAAAAAACACTGGTATGGTCCTTTGAAAAGGTGCTATATA